>NW_026585797.1:29642398-29730067 GCF_907164565.1 Psammomys obesus | reverse complement strand
TTTTTTTTTTACATTTTATTCACTTTGTATCCCCCCATAAGCCCTTCCCTCCTCCCCTCCTAATCCCACCTTCCCTCCCCCTTTTTCACACGTGCCCCTTCCCCAAGTCCACTGATAGGGGAGGTCCTCCTCTCCTTCCTTCTGATCTTAGTCTATCAGATCTCATCAGGAGTGGCTGCATTGTCATCTTCTGTGACCTGGTAAGGCTGCTCTCCCCTCAGGGGGAGGTGATCAAAGAGCAGGCCTATCAGATTGTGTCGGAGACAGTCCCTCTTCCCATTACTATGGAACCCACTTAGACACTAAACTGCCATGAATTACATCTGTGCCGGGGCTCTAGGTTATCTCCATGCCTGGTACTTGGTTGGAGTATGGGTCTCTGGGAAGACCCCTGTGTTCAAATTTTCTGGTTCTGTTGCTCTCCTTGTGTGGTTCCTGTCCTCTCCATAACCTACTATTTCCCACATCTTACATAAAATTCCATGCACTCTGCCCAACAGTTGGCCATAAAGTCTCAACATCTGCTTTGATAGTCTGCAGGGCAGAGCCTTTCAGAGGCCCTCTGTGGCAGGTTCCTAGTTTGTTTCCTGCTTTCTTCTTCTTCTGATGTTCATCCTCTTTTGGCAAAAACTCTTATATACTTGAGGAATTCCAATAATCTCCTGAGTATATGGAGTGTGGTGGGCAGCATTTTTTCCATTTTTTAATTTGTATTATGTGTATAAGGCCACGGGTTATACATAGGCATGCAGTGTCTGGAAAGGCCAGAAGAGGGCACTAAATACCCTGGAGCTGGAGTGTAAGACAGTTGTGGGCTCCTTGACCTGGGTGCAGGAACTGAACTCTAGTTGTTTCATTACAGACAAAATTAAAGACTAAAGAAGTTTATTCAAAGGTAGCCAAATGTTGATTTTTGCACCAACAAATTTGCCACTGCAAATAGATAGCAAAGCAGAGCAATTATTCATCAGTTTGAGTCACAGAAAAATGAGCATGTTTTAGTCACACGGTTAAAAGGCATGAAGGACATTAGCATCTTTCACCCTGCACCTGTCTAAATACAATATAAAAGAGATACAGCCTGGTAATGACAGAATATTCCGTGGCTTATCAGATTTTGGAGGCTGGGCACAACACATAACCACTGTCTCTTCATTAAATTGCTCATCAGTGTGAAAGGATCCTAGGAACTGCTGCATGTAATAAGCACATATAACAACAAATCCAAACTGGAGTTCTAACTCTGAGCCATAAATATGTCCATTTCCTGAAGTAGCAAAAATCCTCTCTTAATAAATTTGAAACAATATATAGAGAGTATTCAAGTAAACTGCCTTTTAGTTTTTTTTTTTTAATTTGTGAAATATCTGATTTTTTTTAATTTATTAATTTAATTTTTAATCCTATCAGCAATTATTCCTAGTCACTAATCTCTGGTTGGATGCCTGACTTCAGTTGTTTTGCTTGATGTTAAAAATATTTATATTAAAATTAAACAATATTAGAAGGTAAGCCTGACTATATAATACATAATATATTGCATATCATATATTATATATAGTCTGACCCTTGTGTTAAGTAAACTGATCATATTGTAATCTGGGGAAATATTTGCTCTTTAGAGCTGCTGGTCACAGCTCTTAGCTAATCCTGAAAGCCTGAAGTGTTTTTGACTGATCACAAACTGCCAACATACTCATTGCTTAAATATAGGTTTTTAACGCTTGTTTTTAATGGACTTTGTATCGGTCTACATAAAATTGTGACCTGTTTATTTCATAAACATTTTGTCTGCCATTACTGGCCTGGAAGCATGGAACCTATGCCCAGTGACAGCGCTGAGGAGTAAGCAGCAAGGCTGTTCTACAAGGCGTCGGTGTAACACGACAGACAGGCTGATGTGCAAGGGTATTCAGACTAGGAATAACTCCTTATTTGGATAGTAGAAAAGCACATGCTAAATATGTCTCTTTTCATTTCTGTGCTCTTGACACCGTGACATATTTGTGATTCACTGATCGGGGACAGACTACCTTCCCAGGCATAATCAGATTTGAAGAAGTGAAAATGGATCACGCAGAAACATGTTCTCATTGGCAACCTAAACAATTCAGAGCACCCCTTCCCTAAGTCACCCAGGGTCAAGCCAAGCCAACATTTCCATCCCTAAGTCAGCTCAGTTATTACTCCAGAGCAATATAACCATCCCAAGTATATTAGTTTGTGTCTTTGTTGCTGTAATAAGAACATTCTGACAAAAAGTAACTGGGGGAAGAGAAGGGTTACATGCTAGCGTTCAACACTCTCACAGAACAGCCCAAATCAAGGCTCAACCTGGGCACTCCATGCCTTCCCCAGCCAAAATGACAGATTTCATCAACAGACAGCAAAAAGTCTTCACACGCCATCCTTGCAACAGGCAGACCAAGAGGTTACAGCAATGTTAAATCTTTCCTAAAAACAAAACAAAACAAAATAAAAAAACAGCCAGTTGCACATATTTGCCAGAATATCATCAATTGCGACAGTTATTTTGGTGATTTCAACTATTGACATTTAGAGATAAATAACTATATTTAACTATGTATATATATATATATATACATATACATATATATACATATATGTATATATTTATATATATTTATATGTATATACATATAAATATATGTATATATACATATATATTACAATGTATATATACATATATATGTATATATATACATAATATATTACAATGTATATATACATAAATATATATATATACATAATATATATATTACAATGTGTATATATACATATAAATACATTGTAATAACAGTTATGTGAGAATTCAAGCATTTGCAAAGGAAGATGGAGAATTTGTTAAAAATTTTTACTCAAGCCCTGATGCCACTACACAACAGATAACTCAGAGTCATATCTTTGACGAGTATAAATGTAAAGTCACTAAAGAAAGAGAAGCTCTTTCTGAGGTTTGTGGAAGGGCTTTCTTCCTTAGAGCACAGACCCATGATTCTGAAAGGGGTGGACGCAGGGAAAAGGGGGGCTACCGGAACCAGGTTAAACTGCTCTATAACTATGATGCAGAGGTTTTCCACCAGAAAGATTTAGCTACTTAATTATCTTTCAGTCCTGATCAGTTGTTTCAGGCTAAGGAAAGCAGCTATGTAAACTAAATGAACCCAACTGGCAGATGTAATCATGATATCAGTTCCTGATAAACACACCAGCGGTATTATATCAATCCAGGGTATCATGACAAAGAATAATGTACCTTACTATTAACAACTTTTCAGCCCTAGTGAATACAATCACTTCTTTGCAATTTTAATTTCCAAATCAAAGAAGAATAACAATGAAGACTGAGGAGAAATCAAATTAATTGATTGGAAACGCTGGCAGTTTGATTCAACAGCAATTCATTTGTATATTGATTTGCGAATTCACAAGTAAACGTTTACGGAGCAAGTTCCATGCTGCCCGCTCTGCTGAGTTTGAGGGGATGATATACAGACTAAGCATATTCTTTTTTAAATTCTGAATCTAGTGAAGCAAAAAGACATGAGAAAAGCAAAGTCATAAGAATAAGCTAGAGTTATGAAAAGTACAATAGGAAAAATCCTAGGGAGGAGAATAATCAGGAGAGTGGGTAGGCATAGCCTTTATCAGAGTGGAGAGCTGGGCACAGAAGTGATGGAATGTCATATTTGAAAGAACTTTTATATTTAATAAGTATATCCCTTTTTTTCGAAATTTTGTTGGGGAAATCCATTCAATACAGCTGTTCTTCCTTCTTGCTGGACTTTCTTCATTCCAGATAGCTTTTTTCTCATTGCTGTGCTACATTTTAATTTCACCACCTAAGAATTTGAAAGATTTTCATTTAACATTTCATAGGGCAAGAAGAAGTTATAAGTTATTCACTCTGTATGTACATGCATATTATTAAGGAATTCTAGTAATACTATCAGGAATAAATGTTGAAGAGATTATTTTTCTGCTCTAACAAAGGTCTCTATCTGGGCAGTACATGCCATATTATATATAACTTATCTAGATAATAAGATACGTTAGTGTGTTAGAGTCTGTATTTCTGTTTATGTCACCAATAATCTTAGTTACAACAATAATAAAATATTTCATAATTTAATACATACTTAAATGATTATATACTTTTACCCAGAAGATTTTACACAGTATGAAAGGTAATGAGTCTTTAATATAAGATGTACATTACAAAAATATGATTTGATTACTTTAGCTTAAAGACCTTGTCTTTCACACCAGTAAACCAGCAGTAATTTAAGTGCCTTTGTGTATAATTTAAGTCACATGTATGCGTATGCTTAATGAAAGTATTCATGTAATCACACGGCAGAATGGCTGGCATAATTTTCACTACTTCCATCTTATCTCACATATAACTATTAACTATTTCCAACATTTTTTAATTTTTGTTAAAAATACTTTCCTTTTTAGTTTGTTTGTTTGTTTGTTGTTTTTGTTTGTTTTTTAAGACAGGGTTTCTTGGTGTAGCTTTGGCTGTGCTGGACACTCTTTGTAGACCAAGCTGGCCTCAAACTCACAGAGATCCGGAAAACACTTTTTTCGTAACAGATTCTGGTATGTTTCCCATTCCTGACTCCTCCCAGATCCCTCCTGCCTCCCCATCACCCATTTCTATTCTCTCTCATTCTCTCTCTGTTTGACTAAAACAAACAAGCAAACAAAAAAAGAAATCAAACCAAAATAAAAAAAAAAATTACAAAGAGAAAATATTTTTATCTTCTCCCAGGGAGCATTAAAAGGCAGCATTATAATATCCATTGTCAAATGGGAGAACTGAAGTTCTTGTTTCGAGGAAAAGGTTTTGCAATATTGTGTCAAAAACATTTAGGATTTAATATCAGGATTTGATATTAAATTTTATCAAGTGTACTTGGCGTTGATAAACTAATTTGGCTTGCCTTTGCCTTGTCGATGGACTGACTGAATGTGCGTTTCTGACTTATGTTCCTGGGGTAAAACGTCCTTGCTCATGATATGTGTTCCGTTAGTGAGTACGAGTTCTCAGTTACATTACTCTATTGGTACAAACCTAGAATCTTGAGAGGAATGAGTCTTTGGCTTATTTTTTGCCCTTTCCCTGGGGCCTTGGTTTCAGCAGCTGCCCAAGTGTCAGGCATACACATATGAAGCTGCAAATCAGCTGGAGTAAGGTATGAGAGCTCCCAGACGAGCAGGCAGGACACAGAGCACATTCAGCACCCTCACTGCTCAGCCTCCCTGGGAGACCTTCCTCCATCCAGATCACGGAAGCCCCCTTCAAATTTGGCAGTTTCTTTTTTTTGTGTGTGTGTTTATAACACTGGCAACCTTGAAGCACAGAGGCAATCACGTGACCGAGTGTTCTCCTTCAGTGTGTCCTTTCTAATATTTTTTCTTCACAAGCAGACGTGGACATCTTGGCACAATAGTACACACCGACGTCTGTTTTTCTCCCTACATCCCATCAGAGGCTCCCATTTCCCATCAACCCTTGTTGAGGATATTAGTTTTCTGGTGACTGTAATTTGTTTTCTTCACAGCATAGTTATATTTTTCTCTTTTATGAGCAAGTAATTTATGGAAAGCTGTTTGGGGACTATATAAATACATGTTCCTCATTAAAATTCTTAGTCTCTAGACTCTACTAATTATTATTGACTAAATTAACTTTTAATGACTATGGCTGTAAGGTGGTGTTGTTCTATATTCCATCATTCCTTCCATATTTCACTGTTTCTCTCACACACTAAAAAGTTGTCAAATGAAGTAAAATCTTTCATTTCAACAGGTTATCGACCTGATTATTCCTCAGTGTCCTCATGGCCAGAATGGCTTAGAATCATTTAAGGTTTCTGCGAAATAGAATAAAAATTATATATATAATTTATATATAATATATTATATATAACATATAATATAATATATATACACATATGTATGTATATATGAGAAAATCAACATAAAGCTACTATGAAGTAGCAAGCAGCAAATGTCAATTCCTGATTTAATCTTCCCAAAAAGGTTTCTAAGTTATTTGCTCTAAAAGCTCCCACCTAATTTGACATAAAATAAGCATTTAGGTAAACAGTAGCATCCAATATCATTATTTCCAGATTTAAAAAAAAAGAAATCATTTTGTAGATCTCTCTACTTCTTCCTTTAAGAACTGAGATTGCCATTATTGAGATTGTTTACAGAAACAAGCGTAGCTTTACCTGAGACTGATCTGTGGCCGTTCCTGTTCAGGGCACAGAGGTGCCTCTTACACTGCAAAGCAACTGCCATTGGAAAAGTCATCACAAAGTACTGGTGCATCTAGGAAATAGAGTTTTTTGTGTTTTATTTTGGGGAGCTCTTTCATTCTGTTTCCCTTTCTACAGCAGGATATGGTCCTGCTGTTCTCGGTCTGTATTATTTCCATTCTTTTGCTCAATATTTTCCATTATTTGTTTTCCAAGTATAAAGCTCAATTTGTAGTAACCCCTGGGTCACAGTTATCAGAAACAACAAGATTGCCATAAGTCTTTGCTGGAGATTGGCTTCACATACCGTATTGATCAGGAAACTAGAGAAAAAATGAACTCCGGGGCTGTAAGGGCACTGACTTTAAAGTTTCCAGGATGATCATCCATAGCAAAATTCCCAGAGTTCCCTTTTCTGTTTTTCTTGCATATCACACATATCATCCATCAGTCTGAATCGTTGCTTCCTTGCTGATTTTATGAATAACAACCATGTCCAGCCTGGGGGAAAATATATTCTTCTCTGCTCTATGTGTCCTCATTCCTAAAAGTCTTACCCTTTGGGCAAACAATATAGTATCTTCTCTTTCTGGTAAAGTAATACTTTGTGCCCAAGACACCTTTTTAGCAAGTCTGTTCCTGCAAACCCATTAAAACACAAAAAGGTTGTTTCACACAGAAATCCTCTGAAATGTTACCTGCAGGGATAACCTCGGATTATCAGTCTCCTGCCAATCCCACTGAAGACTAACAGCTTATTTCCTCTCCCCGACTACAATCAATTCATCCTCCCTTAAATGAAAATGAAATTCAATGCCAATTTTTGCTCCTGGGTGCATCCCTCCCACCATAACTATCACATTCTCAGTCCAACAAGAAAAGCTCAAGCCCCTCCCACAAGTGCAAAATGAGGAGAGAGCTAAGGGTGTGGGTTGGAGGTAGAGCTCTTGGCTAGCACACAAAAGATTTGACTGCCAGATGATGCTGTTAAGGGGAATGGAGACTTTCAGAGATGGGTGCTGATAGGATACAGATAATTAGGCCACTAGAGGTACACCTGTAAAGGGTTATTAGAACTCCAGGTCTTTCCTCATTTTCTTTGCCTCCTGACCATCCTCCATAGGCCTCATTTGTCATGTACTCCTGCCATGATACCTTGTGCCATCACAGACATAAAAACAGGGCTAAGTGACCTTACGGTCACCCAAACCTCTGAAACACTCAGCCAAAATAGTCCTTTCCTTCTTTAAGTTGATTGTCCCTTTAAGTTATTTGTTATAGTAATGGAAAGATCATTCAAAGAGTTAGTTTAGTTAAATAAGAGTACACTTGAGCTTCATGGAAGTGATAGGAAACCTTTAAGTAGGAGCAGTTAAAGACACAGTTATTTGTGTCACAATTAATTAGATTAAAAAGATGAAATGTCAGGGTCTTCTCTCTTAAATAGTTTCTTTAGATGTACAGATTTTAGTGGGTTTATCTTATGTTATATGTCTCTATGAGTGAGTATATACCGTGTGTGTCTTTCTGCTTCTGAGACAGCTTACTCAGGCTGAAAGGCAAAGAGGATGGACATCAGAAGAAGAAGAAAACAGGAAACAACCTAGAAACCTGCCACAAAGGGTCTCTGAAAGGCTCTGCCCTGTAGACTATCAAAGCAGATGCTGAGACTTTATGGCCAACTGTTGGGCAGTGTGCATGGAATCTTATGTAAGAAGTGGGAAATAGTAGGTTATGGAGAGGACAGAAACCCCACAAGGAGATCAACAGAACCAGAAAATTTGAACACAGGGGTCTTCCCAGAGACTCATACTCCAACCAAGTACCAGGCATGGAGATAACCTAGAACCCCTGCACAGATGTACCTCATTGCAGTTTAGTGTCCACATGGGTTCCATAGTAATGGGAAGAGGGACTGCCTCTGACATAATCTGATTGGCCTACTCTTTGATCACCTCCCTCTGAGTGGGGAGCAGCCTTACCAGGCCACAGAAGATGACAATGCAGCCACTCCTGATGTGATCTGATAGACTAAGATCAGAAGGAAGGAGAGGAGGACCTCCCTTATCAGTGGACTTGGGGAGGGGCATGTGTGAAGAAGGAGGAGGGAGGGTGAGATTGGGAGGGGAGGAGGGAGAGGCTCATGGGGGCATACAAAGTGAATAAAGTGTAATTAATAAAATAAAGTAAAATTTTTTAAAAAGATGAAATGTTAACGGCATTCATTAACAAACTTCAAGATACATAATTGCAATAAAAATAAGAGTTCCGACCCCTTACATTTTGGCATTCATGTTTGTTTGAACCTCTACATCACTACAGTAGGAGCACACACAAGTGACTCAGGGCAACCTGTTAATAACTTCCTGTGCCTTTGCCCTCGGGAAGCAAAGGGACTCACTTCAACCTTTGCTTTAACACAAAACAAGCTAGAACCTGTCTCCCAGGTGGAAGAGGCTCCAGTTGTATCTATTTGAGGGTTAACATCTCCTACAACGTCGGTGGGAGCTAAATAAATGTTTGCTAAAAATAAACTCTGGCACTTGGAATTCATTATAAGACACTGATAACGGATTTTTTTTTCAGGCCATTCCTGGGATGAATCTTCTGACTTCCCCCTGGTGAGAAGGGCAGTATGGCAGCTCTGAAATTGACTGATTAGCCTGAATCCTAAGCTGCCAGCATGGGTGATTCTGCACAAATGCTTTGATGGCAAAAAAGCCTTCCCCGAAAATACACACACACACACACACACACACACACACACACACACACACACACAGAGGAAGGGCATTCATCTCTTCTCTTTAACATATTATTATTTATCACATCACTTCACATGAATCTCAGGAGTCAAAATCAACACCCGCATCTCTGGAATCACCTACACAAACTGCAAAGCACTGCCCAAACAGAAGCAAGCATCCTTATTGCCATTGTGATCATTATCCTCATCATTATTCATAAGAATCTGTCATTTTGCCTCCAGCCTCTCCCTATGAATCACCATTTCCCCTCCCCAATGCAATAGCTCTCCTCGTGGACTTTCGCTGCCTTGTACCTGGATATCACAATGCATCTTTAAACACATTTTCTAACTCTGTGAACTGTTTGTCCCCAATCGTTCATAAAAAGGATCATCAGAGTTAGCTCACTTTGTGAAAAGAATAAAAAACAAATACTGCATTCATTATGTTTGAAACATTCTAATTCAATTCAGTATTCACCTAATGAGAACATAGCATGTATAAATATTAACAAGTAAAGCAGAGACAAATAAAACAGGAGAAGAAAAATATCCATGAAGTGTGGGCTACATAGTAAGTCACAGGTCAGCCTGGACTACGGAGTGAAACCCTGTTGTAAAAGTTAAATAAATAAATAAATAGATAGATAGATAGATAGATAGATTAATTAATTAATTAATGTAAAGAATATGCCTATACAAACTGTTATACTACAAGACAAAACTGATAGAGCAAATAAAAATTAAAATACCATGCTGTATTAATCAGCTTTCCATCGCCATAGCAAAATACCTGGCAGAGTCAACTTAAAGAAGAGGAAAAGTTTGCTTTAGTTTACAAATTTTTAAGTGTTGTCTGTGGCCTGTTGCTTTTGCAGCATGTGAGGAGGCAGAATATCAGGAACTGAGTAAGATACTCAGTCACCTCATGGCATATAAAACACAAAGAATGACAAGGAAGAATCAGAAAATCCCAATATGTCATTCAAATGTACGTACACCTAATGACCAAACTCCATCATCTTACTTCGCTGCAGATTCTAAAGATTCTGGTAGTTTCCAACAGCGCTGCAGGAAGGCACCGATGCCTTTAGCTCATGACCTTTTAGGGACATTCATCCAAAGCCTAGCAAGTGCTGAAGAAATTCCAAGATGGTGCAGTTTAATCTGTAGCAGTTAGCTTTGGAAGTGTGAGGTGCAAGCATGGAGGATCCAGAAACAGCTCTGAATGAAGAAGCTAAGTTGTGAAAGAAACAGGGTGGTGTGAAGAGGTAGAGGAACTGAAAATTGAATGCAGCTCAACGTCAGAAGAGCTGGATTATATGCTGACATGGGAATTAAACAGGAGAGGTTGAAAAGGACCCTGACAGTGTGGCTGCTGCTTCTAATTTCCACTGCGGACTTGTTGATCGGCAGTCTACTCATGCCCACCTGTCCTTCACCAAGGAGCACATAAGTCCTCATGTGAATTATTTTTATAAGTGAAGCAAAAATAGGGTTCCTTTGCCCTGTTGTGTGAGGATGTTTTACAACTTCACCAAACAATGTAACTTTACCTTGAAATGGAACAAAGCAGTTCTTAGTGTTGGTTACTAATTTTCCTCACGGTTTCTTCTCCTTACACTCTGGACAGGTGGTTGAATACTTTGCTAAGAGTCTCCTCTATAGAACACGGAGATCAGTCATCCTCCTGCTGCACTCGCCACTTGTGTGGAAGCAAAGCCAGCCAACCATTTGTTTACTTTTATGTTACAAGTCTAGTTTTAGATCCATTCTTTCCTGACTGGACTTTTCCCCATTTGGCTCAAGGGGAAAAAAAAAAAGCTACTTTTCATAGGAGATAAAACAAAGAAATGCAGACACTGAGTAATTATTTGAATTGGACTTATAGTTTTGTAAAGAGGAAAGCACATATATTAAAAAAAAAAAAAAGGCTGACGTAGGTCTCAAAAAAGATAAGCAATCCCGTCTTACCCCCGAGACAGGAGACAGAGGCAGATTGTTAAGTAAGGGAAGAACACAGTTCACCTTCTCCACCATGAATGGGTGTCAGGCATTGAACAAGACAAGTCCACAAAAAGCCCAGTGTCTTCTCAACAAATTAGACAAAGGATTTTGTTTTGCTGTCATCTTGCTGACTCGTCTTCGGCTTCTTACTTTTCCCCATGATTTTCACATTGCTCATCAATGTCAGCCCCTCAGCATGAAACCATATTACAGACCGTGTTTACAGATATCAAATTATTCCCATTTGTTCAAGGAAACTACCACTCCTACTCCTCCATGTTGAATTTGTAAGGACCCTACTGCTGTATCTAATAGTTATAGGCCTCCAGACCTTAGTATGGAGCTCAACTGATGCCATAACTAATCCATCAAAGTCCATAGGTCTGAGAAAGTCACTAAATATCCTAAACCTGCTTTTTTTGGCTTCTGTAGTTTAACTTCTAGGTAACTGTCCTTGCTAACTAAGATATCAACCCAGATTGTGAGTTTTGTGCTTAAAAGCTCAACCTCAGAAAGGCTCAAGACTGCACTGAGGTCACCTCAGGTGGAAATTAAAAACAAAACAAAATAAAGCAAAACAAAACAAAACCTGGTCCTACCTGCAGCTGTACAGCTGTCCGCTAAAAATGGGAAATTTCCACAGACCCAAGAGAACAGGGCAGCAGAGTTGATCACCAAGAACCAGTGGCACCTCTCAAACTCCTGGTAACTCTGCCTGAACCTGAAGTGCTCCAGAGCCCAGCCTATCCACAAAGAAACCAAACAGACAAAAAGGGAAGATGCCAAACATGAGGCAAATGGGTGGTGGTTCTAGCTGGATGAGAAACCTGTACTTCCTGCCATTATCAGAAGACACATAGCGACCAAATTCCACCACACCATCCATGTGGGAGGGGAAAGCCTTCTCCATAGGAAGTGTTGCAGCTATGAGGAGAAAGTTATCCTGGCAGTCTGGAGCCAAGGAATACAACGTTGCACCACACAACAAACCTCACACAAGAGATTTACTGAGAAAGACACAAGAGTGTGGCTGCCTCTGTTCAGGTAAGAGACAACAGGGAACTGAGCAGGAAACAGGCTTATGTAGAGTTTCTTGGGGAAGGAGTCTTCTGGGGTGGAGATGTCCAGTATGAGAATAATGGGATTTTAAGACTTGATCTTTGGACAAACCCAGGGATTGTGAGATTTTGAGCTCAGGGATTGGTGGGTTTTCCTGGATTTTCCAACCCAGTAGTGAGCTCAGACCTTTTACCCTATAAAAACAAAGACATACTCCATCAAAGCCATAGTTTTTGGAAAATCCCTAAACCTGGATTTTTTTTTTTTTTTTGGCTTCTAAAATTCTGCTTCTAGCTAATAGTTCTTGCCAATTGTGTTTCAACCCAGGATGTGTTTCCTTGTGATTAAAAGCTCAATATCAGAAAGGTCTGGACTGCACTGTGGTCCCAAATACACAATGTACTTGTCAGCTAGCTAACAAAAACTTTTTAATGACCGGAACACCTTTCTAAGGAGTCCCCTCTAGTGGAACCTTACAACATAATTACTCCCGTATATTTATATCCCAACATTTTCAATATAATTCATCAATAATGTATCCTACAAAAATATGCATTGTGGTATGCATGACATTTTATTTCCATTTGTTATATACAGTCTACTTTGTAGTTCCTACATATATAGCAACTGTCTCAGAAAAGGTATTTTGAAACTGGCTGCAGAACACCAAATAGACTAGACAAGAAAAGGAATACTTCGTGTCACATCATAGTCAAAATTCTAAACCTACAAGACAAAGAAAAAATATTAAAGGCAGCAAGGGAAAAAGATCAAGTAACATATGAAGGTAGACCAATGAAAATCACACCAGACTTCTCATCAGAAACTATGAAAGCCAGAAGGGCCTGGGCAGAGGTCATGCAGTCTTTAAGGGAACACAGATGCCAACCCAAACTACTATACCCAGAAAAGCTTTCAATCAACATAGATGGAGAAAACAAAATATTCCATGATAAAACTAAATTTATGCAATATCTACACAGCAACCCAGCCCTACAGAAGATACTAGAAGGAAAACTCCAATCTGATGAAAACAACTACACCAAAGAAAATATAGGATACAGATAATTTCCCAACATAAATTTAAAAAAAAAAAAACAATGAATCATAGTAAGACCACCAACTCCACAATAAAAGGAACTAACAGTCATTGGTCACTATTATCTATCAACATAAATGGTCTCAACTCTCCAATAAAAAGACACAGAATAACAGAATGGTTGTGGAAACAGGATCCAACATTCTGCTGCATCCAAGAAACACACCTATGCAAAAAAGATAAACACTACCTCAGAGTAAAGGGCTGGAAAAATGTTTTTTAAGCAAATGGACCCAGAAAACAAGCAGGGGTAGCAATCCTAATATCTAATAAAATAGATTTTCAACCAAAATTAATCAAAAAAGATAAGGAAGGGCACTTCCTACTCATCAAAGGAAAAATCCAACAAGAGGACATCACAATTTTGAACATCTATGCCCCAAACACAAGAGCACCTACATTCGTAAAAGAAACAAAGCTGAAATCACACATCGATCCCAACACCTTAATAGTGGGAGACTTCAATACTCCACGCTCACCAAGGTCATCTGCTCAGAAGCAAAACAGGGAAACAAGGGCACTTACAGAAGCCCTAAATCAAATGGACCTAATAGATGTTTACAGAACTTTCCACCCCAAGTCAAAAGAGTATAACTTCTTTTCAGCACCTCATGGAACCTTCTCCAAAATAGACCATATAGTTGGTCACAAAGCAAACCTCAGCAGATACAAGAAGATTGAAATAATCCCTTGTATCCTATCTGACCATCATGGTCTAAAGTTGGACCTCAATCACAACAGAAACAGCAAAAAGCCTGCACATACATGGAAACTGAACAACTCACTATTCGATGACAGCTTGGTTAGGGAAGAAATAAAGAAAGAAATTAAAGACTTCCTAGAATTCAACAAAAATGAAAGCACAACATACCCAAACTTATGGGACACAATGAAGGCAGTGCTAAGAGGAAAGCTCATAACACTAAGTGGCTCCAAGAAGAAATTTGAAACATCACATACAAACAACTTAATGGCCCAACTAAAAGCCCTAGAAAAAAAGAAGAAGAAGCAGATACACCCAAGAGGAGCAGATGGCTGGAAATAATCAAGCTCAGGGCTGAAATCAGTCAATTAGAAACAAATAAAACAATTCAAAGAATCAATGAAACCAAGAGCTGGTTCTTGGAGAAAATCAACAAGATAGACAAGTCCTTAGCCAAACTAACAAAAAGGCAGAAAGAAACTATCCAAATCAGCAAAATCAGAAATGAAAAGGGGGACATAACTACAGACACTGAGGAAATTCATACAATTATTAGGTCTTACTACAAAAACCTATATGACACAAAATTTGAAAATCTAAACAAAATGGACAATTTTCTTGATAGATTCCATCTACCTAAATTAAGTCAAAATCAGGTAGAAAGACTGAAGGGTCCCATATCCTCCAAAGAAATAGAAGTAGTCATCAAAAGTCTCCCTTCCAAAAAGAGCCCAAGGCCAGATGGTTTCAGCACAGAATCCTACCAGACTGTCAGAGAAGAGCTAACTCCAATTCTCTTCAAACTATTCCACAAAATAGAAACAGAAGGAACATTACCAAACTCATTCTATGAACCTCAGTTACCTTGATACCTAAACCACACAAAGACCCAACAAAAAAAGAGAACTTCAGACCTATCTCTCTTATGAACATTGACACAAAAATACTCAATAAAATACTTGCAAACCAAATGCAAGAACACATCAAAGATATAATCCACCATGACCAAGTAGGCTTCATCCCAGGTATGCAGGGGTGGTTCAATATACAGAAATCCATCAATGTAATCCACCACATAAACAAACTGAAGGAGAAAAACAACATGATAATCTCTATAGATGCTGAAAAAGCATTTGACAAAGTCTAACACCCATTCATGTTTAAAGTCTTGGAGACATCTGGGATTCAAGGCACATATCTAAACATAGTAAAGGCAATATACAGCAAGCCTATAGCCAACATCAAACTCAATGGAGAGAAACTTAAATCAATCCCACTGAAATCAGGGACAAGGCATTGTCTCCCTATCTCTTCAACACAGTACTTGAAGTCCTAGCTAGAGCAATAAGACAACTAAAGGAGATCAAGGGAATACAAATCGGAAAGGAAGAAGTCAAAATATCACTGTTTGCAGATGATATGATAGTATACTTGAGCGACCCCAAGAATTCAACCAGAGAACTCCTCCAGCTGATAAACACCTTCAGCAAAGCTGCTGTATACAAAATCAACTCAAAAAAAATCAGAAGCCCTCTTGTATACCAAAGACAAAAGGGCTGAGAAAGAAATAAGAGAAACAACACCCTTCACAATAGCCACTAATAAAATAAAGTATCTTGTGGTAACTCTAACCAAGCAAGTGAAAGACATCTTTGAGAAAAACTTCAAGTCTCTGAAGAAAGAAATTGAAGAAGACATCAGAAGATGGAAAGATCTCCCGTGCTCATGGATTAGTAGGATTAACATAGTGAAAATGGCCATTCTGCCAAAAAGCAATCTACAGATTCAATGCAATTCCCATCAAAATACCAATAAAATTCTTTACAGACCTTGAAAGAAAAATTCTCAAATTCATATGGAGAAACAAAAAACCCAGAATCTCCAAAACAATCCTGTACAACAACAGATCCTCTGTACGTATCCCCATCCCTGATCTCAAGCTGTACTACAGAGCAATAGTAATAAAAACTGCATGGTATTGGCATAGAAACAGAAAGGAGGATCAATGGAACCGAACAGAAGACACAAAAACAAACCCACTTATCTACGAATACTTGATTTTTGACAAAGAAGCCAAAACCATTCAATGGAAAAAAAGACAGCATCTTCAACAAATGGTGCTGGTCCAACTAGATCTCTATGTACAGAAAAGTGAAAATAGATCCATATTTATTGCCCTGCACAAAACTAAAGTCTAAGTGGATCAAAGACCTCAACATAAAACCAGATACATTAAATCAGTTAGAAGAAAAAGTAGGGAAGACCCTAGAACTCATTGGTCCAGGAGACTACTTCCTGAACAGAACACCAACAGCACAGGCTCTAAGAGCAACAATAAATAAATGGGACCTCATGAAACAGAAAAGCTTCTGTAAAGCAAAAAACCACTGTCATCAAAACAAAATGACAGCCTACAGACTGGGAAAGGATCTTCACCAACCCTTTATCTGACAGAGGGCTAATATCCAGTATATATAAAGAACTCAAGAAGTTAAAAAGCAACAAATCAAGTAATCCAATTAAAAAATGGGGCATGGAATTAAACAGAGAACTCTTTGTAGAGGACTGTAGAATGGCAGAAAAACACTTAAAAGAAATGCTCAATGTCCTTAGCCATCAGGGAGATGCAAATCAAAACAACCCTGAGATTTTACCCATCAGAATGGCTAAGATCAAAAACTAAAGTGACAACACATGCTGGAGAGGCTGTGGAGAAAGGGGAACCCTCCTCCACTGCTTGTAGGAATGCAAACATGTACAACCACTTTGGAAATCAATCTGATGCTTTTTCAGACAAATAGGAATCGTGATTCCTCAAGATCCAGCCATACCTCTCCTAGGCATATATCCAAAAGAAGCTCAAGTACCCAACAAGGACATTTTCTCAACCATGTTTGTAGCAGCTTTATTCGTAATAGCCAGAACCTGGAAACAACCCAGATGTCCCTCAGTTGAGGAATGGACACAGAAATTGTGGTACTTTTACACAATGGAATACTACTCAGCAATTAAAAATGAGGAAATCATGAATTTTGCAGGCAAATGGTGGGACCTAAAAATGATCATCCTGAGTGTGGTATCCCAAAAGCAGAAAGACACACATGGTATACACTCACTTATATAGACCTATAAGATAGTATATATATACCGAAATCTATCCACCTAAAGAAGATAAACAAGAAAGAGGACCCGAGGTAAGATAATCAATCTTCACTTAGAAAGACAAATGGAATGGACATTGGATGTAGAAGAAAACAAAAACAGGACAGGAGCCTACCACAGACGGCCTCTGAAAGACTCTACCTAGCAGTGTATCAAAGCAGATACTAAGACTCATAACCAAACCATCGGAAGAATGCAGGGAATCATACGAAAGAAGGGGAGGTTAGTAAGACCTGGAGAGTACAGGAGAGTCACAAGGACCAAATATACAAAGGCACAGGGGTCTTTCACGAGACTGTTCCTCCAACCAAGGACCATGTATGGATATAACCTAGAACCCCTGCTCGGATATAGCCCATGGTAGCTCAGTGTCCAAATGGGTTCTCTAATAAGGGGAACAGGGACTATTTCTGACATGAACTCAATAGCGAGCTCTTCCACTCCCTTCCAATGAGGGAAAAGCAGCCTAGCTAGGCCACAGAAGAGGACATTGCAGCCAATCCTGAGGAGACTAGATAAGCTAGGGTCAGATAAAAGGGGAGGAGGTCCTCCCCTGTTAGTGGACTTGGAAAGGGGCAGGGAGAAGACAAGGGAGGGAGGGTGGGATTGGGAGGGAATGAAGGAGGGGGCTACAGGTGGGATACAAAGTAAATAACCTGTGATTAATATAAAAAAATAAAAAATTAAAAAAAGAAATGTCAATTTTTAAATAACCAAATTATTTTTAATCTCATGACTTTTGCTTTTCTTCTTTGCTCTATGAAATCTTGTGTGTGCACAGCATATGTGTTCATGTGCATGTTGAGGCCAGAGGTTGACACTGAATGCTTTCCTTCATCACTTTTCACCTTACTCATTTGAGACAGCTCTCCCTGGCTGAGGAATTCAGCCATTGGCTACACTGACAGGACAGTGAGCTCCTGTCTTCCTCATCACACCATCTCACTTCCACTACTCTCCCAGACCTGTGCTAGGGTAATATACACACACAACCACATCTAGCATTTTTACATGGGCGCTAGGAATCTGAACCAATCCTCATGCTCAGGCAGTAGGCGCTTTACTCCCTATGCCATTTCCTCAGCTCATTTCCAGAAAATCTTAATCTTCAGACAAAAAAAAATATAGTTCCCTATAATAGTTTACTAGTTACTATGGATTAAAGCCTACCTGTCTTCTAATTTGACAGTGTTAGGTGAAAACTGTGTCTGAGTTTTCTTCAAGTAGTGATGTAGTTTTTACAAACTATTTACTAAGTAAGCAACCCTTTCTTCAGGTGGAATGGTAATTATGAAACAGTGTGGTCAAATGTTAGTTACATAGCACATAGAATGCCATTATAATTCTCCATTTTATGGTCTCTCTCTATCACACACACACACACACACACACACACAAAACAGGTCACGAGTTCTTGGGGTCAGTGTGCATGAAACGTGTTCACATGTGGAAATATCATCTTCAGTCAATGTGGGCATTTCATTCAGTATGTTCACACAGGAAAATAAACTCAAAGCATATATTCATGTTATCGCCTTTCTCACTCAGAAACAGGCATTAAGATTAAAAAAAAAAATACCTACCCAAAGCCTGCTTGAACTCTAGCCTTGGATCCCAGTTCTCAGAAGTGTACTTCAGTTTTTCCTTTGCTCAAACTTGCTTTGGAAAGCAGCCTTGAATTTCTTTCCCTCTAGAAATAATTGTTTCTCCCTTCCCACTCTCTACCTCGCAAGAATTTTATTTATTCAACAAATTCTGAGCAACTGAATTAAGCATTAAGTGAAGTATCAAGTACCAACTAAATTGTGCCAGCAACACAGTGAACAACACAGACAGGGTCTGAGCCAGTATACCTACAGAGAAGAGGCTAATTAAACAAGCAATCAAATGTGTCTTCAAATTGCAGACCAAGTGAGTGCAGTGAAGGACAGGAATGAAGTCCATGTCAAAATATAGTGGAGAGGGGAAGGACTCACTCAGATTGTGGCTCAGATTTATTTGAAATAGCAGGATGAGAGCCAATAAAAAGATGCAAGGTCAGGGTCTGAACGAGAAAGAATATCTTGGGCATGTGCAATCCTGAAAGGGAGCCTAGGGGTTACTAGAAATATTCTATATTATTAATCAGAGGACAATTGTTTGAGGTCTTTGCGATTGAGTACATCTAAAATTTTCTAAAATAAAACTTCAGGTCTGCATTTCAGGGCTTCTTAAATTAAGTACATTTCTAAATATATATATATATATATTCTAAATAATTGTTACAATCCCCCTACAATTGGAGGTACAAAATTAGGACTTACAGAGGGAAAACAGTTTTTCTTCTTCCTAAGCTGTACACAGACTCTGGGCAGGAGAGATGACTAGATAGTTAAAAGCAGTTGAAGAACTAGCAGAGGACTCTGATTTAGATCCTAGCACCTATCCCAGCTGGTTTACAACTACCTGTAACTCTAGTTTCAGGGGTTCCATCACACTCTCCTCGCTTCTGTGGGCACGTGAAAGACACCCACAAACACACATTACATACACATAAAATAAAATGAAATAGTTTTTTAAAAGATATACACAATAAGGTATTACTGCCATTCTAATTAATAATAAGGTAAATTCAGTCTATAAAACAATAATCTTTCTTACATCTATCAGAGAGCTAAGGTTTCGCAACAACCAGACAAGCAGAAATGTAAAACATGATAATTTGTCTCGGTAGACTTGAGAAGTCCAAATTTTTTGCCTTTGACCAAGCATTGGAGAAAGAGATGCCAACCCAGAAGTCAGAAAGACACTACTAATTTTTTGTTTATGTTTTGAGAATTTTGTGCTGACTATAATGATCTGATCAAATCCAACCCTTACTCCTTGCCCTCCAACTTCTCCCTATGCCCCAAACAGCATTTGCGCCAAACTTCATGGACATTTTTGTGGAGCCACTGAATCTATTTAGTGTACAAATATGTACTTGGGTGTGGGCTTATCCACTGGTGCACGGGAGCAACCAAGATCTGCAGCACTAAAATAAATTACCTCTTTCTCACACACACACTCTCTCTCTCCTCTCCTTCCCCGCTCCCTCCTTTCCTCCCTTCATTTCTTCCTCCCAGAAGCAATCAATTGCCAAAAACTCATCAGCTAGGGGTGGGCTTCATGAGCCTTTCCTGCTCATGCTGTAACTTGCTTTGGTTTGATCTTGTATGGAACTTGTACATGTGCTCACAGCTGCTGTGAGATTATGTTTGCACAGCCCTGGCATGTCCAAAAACACTGTTTCTTAGGAATCTTATGGTTGTTACAATCTTTCTTCCCCTTTCTCAGCAATGTTTCACAAACCTTGGAGGTAGGAAGGATGATACATTCAATAACTGTATGACACCCTACAATCTCTAAAATCTTACTCTCAAACACATGGACAACCCGTACACAATCACTAACAATTTAACACCACTTTCTGTTTGTTCCCAAGAAGGATGTGAGGTAGATGACACAGAAGTCCCTTTCTGGGGCTGAGCATCAAGATGACAATCCCCTACAACGTTAAAACAAACAAAGCAGGTTATGAAACTTGTGTCTCTTAAAAATAAAACCCTAGAACCAACATTTCCATTGCACATGAATGAGCAATGGTAGACAAGAACAAAATACAATATTATGTTGGGAAAAGGCTGGAAAGCACTCTTGTCACCATATCTACTCACACCCAAAGATGTCATTAGTTGATGAGTAGTATAGAAAGTACTCACATGAACATGCACACACACACACACACCCTACTGAACCCAAACAGAAAAAAAAAAAAAAAAACATCTGGAAAAGAAGGAGGAAGAAAATTTGTGGCTGGAGGACACAATACACTCGATTCAGGATCCAATGTTAAGGCAAGGCAGAGGTTGGGGCAACAAAGGAGAGACAGAAATCTTGGCAGTAAACAAGACTAGCCCCTCCCAAGACATGAGGCAGAGTTGGGCTGAATCCAATGAACAGTCATAAACGATGGCAAAGCTAACACCTCAGGCTGTATAATACAGACAAGAGACTTAATTGGGAAGGAAGTCCTAAGTGATGTCCAACATCACCACTAATAATCTTACTCAGGCAAAATGCAGTGGCAGGGCCTGAAGCAATGGTTTTGTGGCTAAGAGCACTGGCTGCTTCTAGTATAGGGCCTGGGTTCCATTCCCTGCATCCACATGTCCCATCTGTAACTCCAATTCCAGCAGATCTAACTTCTTCTGGCTTCCCAAGACCCTAGGCACAGAAGTGTTTCAGAAACATAAATACAAAAAAACACCCATGCATATATTTTTTTCAAAGAAAAAAATACAGTGGTAAATTACCCCAGGAGAAGTGAGAGAGTAAGAAACCAGGCCGGCATAGCCCACAAAAAACATAGCCTACTAAAGGAGACTGGATTTGAGAAAGAATGGAATTGGAAAAATCAGAGCTATAACTCCATTCCCACCATTCCACAGAAATGCAGAACTTCCTCCAAGAATATTTCAGCATCAGTCTGAATGTGCCACATTCTTACCATTCTTACCATCATAATATATTACACAAGGTAATGCCTGTGACACAGCAAAGTAACCACATCAAGAACTCCAGCTCAGTTAAGCTACAGGGATTGGTTTTTCTCTATGCCAACAATCTAACAGGAAACAATTTGTGACAATTCCAAGGCATAAATAGTATTTATCTAAGTTAATCTTCTTATACAATGTAGGCAATAAAAAAGTGAGACATAAAGTATCGGTTAAAAATAGATCAATTTTCAAAGAATCAACAATTCACAAAACTGGACGTGGACATGATTTAAGTGAAAGGACCACTGGACAGAATGTTTGGAATGTGTAACTAATACAAAGCAGACAGATGAAAAAGACAAGACACACTAATAGATGGAATAGATAATACACAATTATAATAACCCTACATACACTGCAAATTTGAAACCAGTCCCAAGGAAATCTTTAGGCCAATATAATTTCAAAGAATGGAATCAAATTTTAAGGAAGGAATATAATATTAGGAAACTCTTTTAGAAAGTAAACAACAAAAGTATACCTGACAACTCATTAGGCTAACATATATTTATTACTAGAAGCAGAAAATGAATACTTTATAAAACTATGAAAGAAATATTTCATAAATAATGATGCAATAAAACCTTCAAAACTGTTGGTTCTAAAATAAGCAACATAAACAAAGAATAATGCATCATAGCCTAAGCATATATGAAGGAGACAAATTCAGTTCAACAATGTTTAAAGAACAATTAATTTGTCTAACCATATTAACATTCTAAGGAAAATGAAAAAAAGAACATTTGAGAAAATTTAAATATCATTCATAACAAAAACTTTCAACCAGACATACAAGGAAATCTCTCAGTCATATAAGAATTCATATAAAATAACTCCTAACATATAGACTGTGGAAAATACTGAATAATTTACTGTAAAATCAGAAAAACAAACAAAAAGGCTGTTTACTCTCACTAGTCCTAGTCACATAAAGCCAGAATCAATGTGCTATTGTGTGAACAACTTCCAGACTGGAAATAAGTAACTATAACTGCCTCTTCAGAGACTGCATAGCTGTCACTTAGAAAATCCCTGGGAATCTACAATAATGCTACCAGAGATAATAACAGAACCCAGCAAAATAACAAATGCAATGGAACAGAACATCTGAAAACCAAGTATATTTTCATCTTATAATAAATAACTAAAAACTCAAGCTTTAGACAGTACCATTCCAGTTACATTAAAGCTAATACTCATCTATTAAAAACAAAGAAATCATGAAATATGCAGGTAAATGGTGGGAAATAGAGGAGATCATCCTGAGTGAAGTAAACCAGAAACATAAAGACAGGCATGGTATACGCTCACTAATAAGCAGATATTAGCCATATATTATAGCATAGCCATCTACAGACCTAAAGAAGCTAAACGCTAAGGAGGACCCTAGAGAGGATGTGTAAATATCATTCAGAAAGGCAAACAGGATAGACAGCAGAAGTGGTGGAAGAAAGGAAACAGGATGGTAGTCTACTATAGAGGGTCCTCTGAAAGGATTCATCCAACAGGGAATCAAAGCAGATGCTGAGATTCAGGGCCAAACTCTGGGAGGTATGCAGGGAGTCTTATGGAGGATGCAAGGAGTGGGATTAGAGGAACATGGAGGGGACAAGAGCCCCACAAAGAGACCAACAAAACTAAACAATCTGAACCCAGGGTTTCCTGCAGAGACTGATGCACCAACAGAGCACCAAACATGGAGAGGACCTAGACCCCCAGCTCAGAGGTGGCAGATTGGCAGCTCAGTCTCCATGTGGATCTCTGAGTGAGGAGATCAGGGGCTGCCTCTATGATGAACTCAGTTGACTGCGCTCTGATCACTTGCCCCTGATGATGTGGCCTCGCCAGGGCACTGAGGAAGATGACCCAAGCAGTCCTGATGAGACTTAACAAGCTATGGGCAGATGGCAATAGTGGAGAACTCCCCCTTTCAGTGGACTAGGGGAGGGGGTTGAGAGGAAGAAGGAGGGAGGGTGGGACTGGAGGAGTTGAGGGAGGGGGCTTCAATCAGGATATATAATGAGTAAATCATGAAGAAAAAAAGAAAAAAAAGATAAGAAGTGGGTGCGAGTGTTCCACTCTGACAGTTAGTTCTGCCGGATGACACCTAAAGATACAGGCATTATTAGTGGAGAGTCAGCATGTGTGCACCTTAGAAGGTGCACGCTATCATCATGCTGTTCCGCCTCTGATCATTCAATTAAATTTCATCAGAATCAACACGCCAGCAAACTTATCGAAGAAATTAACATGCTCACTTCAATATTTTATCAAACCACAACATCAGAAATGATTTTGAGGAAGAACAAAGTTATAAACCAAACACTATTGTGTCAAAGTCACACTCAAAGCAGAACATTGTTGTGTGGCACAAGAATGGATGTAGAGCTCAGTAAACAAGGACACAGAAGCCAGGAACAGACCACTACTCATATGATCAACCACGTTCAACATGTGTGGAGGAAAAAAATAGTCTTTTCAACAAATTCTTCTCTGAAAATTGAGCACCCAGGCAGGAGGGTAGGTTTCATAGTTCTTATGTAAAATATATAATACATAAAATAACTTAAAATGGAACCCAGGTCCTGATATGTGAGCGCTAACCATAAAGTGTCCAGAATACCACATGAAGGAAAATGCTGCATGTCTTGATTCTCAGGCATCCTAAAGCAAAGTGCAAATCATAAGAGAAATATCTGAGATATTTAGTGTCACCCAAAGTTGCAAGTTCTCTTACTGAAAAGATCATATTAGAAAGATGGAAAAGCAGGCCACCAACAATATACCAACAAAACAATAATAAACTGACAATAAAATATGTGAAGGCTTTGTAAAGACACTCCACTGGATACGCAGTTCTGTAGGAGAACATTTGCCTACAGGGGGGTTCAATCTTCAGCACTGTAAAAGAAAATGCACACACATACACACACAGAGATAGATAGAGAGAGAGAGAGAGAGAGAGAGAGAGAGAGAATGCACATATGCATTCGTATGACTTGGAAGAAATTAAACACATAAAGATAAAACTTTATATTATTACTCATCAAGGGAATGAAGCTTAAAAATCACAATGACATCCAGTATACACCAATGATAAATGTTAAGATGGAAAGAGCTGCCATCACTAGTTGCTGGCAGTAATAGAAACAGTATTAAAACTTTAGAAAACACTCTGGTATTTTCACAAAATGAAACGCTTGCTACTAGTCACTGAAAAGAAACACATACACTCAAATAAAGAACTCTACCCATCTTCATAACTGTTGTGTGACAAAACTTTTCCTGGGGAGATACCACACATATCTATTCACTCTAGATAAGGAATCCACAATAGATCAAAGTACAGACACCATCAAAGTCCAAGTTGATAAACCAATGAGTGTTATTGGGGTTACTTATGAGAGTATTGGTGAGGGGTTGCTTAAAGGAGCAGAAATGCCTCAAAGTCAGCTGCATCACCAAAGCCCACTACAGTACTGATGGCAACTCACAAAAGTTAGACACCTGGAACACCCAGCATAAGCTCAATAGGCTGCAGAGTGTCCTTTCCAGGTGCTTCAGTTGGTCTAAAGTTCTTCCAGGAAGGCTAACTGGTTCCTGCTTCTCTCACGCAGCTGATCTGTTCTCAGGTCGTCTTCGAAGCTAAGCTTCTTTCTGTCTGAACAGGACTCTCAGCAATTTTTAATTTATTTATTTATTTATTCATTTATTCATTCGTTTATTTATTAATGCTTACTCTGGCAGAAGAGGTCTAGTGAACTAATGGATCTAGTCACTTTCAGAGACTTCCTAAAGCTATTTTGAGTAGTTTAACTTCCTGTTTATGGAGCTTCCCAAAGAATAGGATGTTTCAGTTCTTGGAGGATACTCTAACACAATAACATTCATTTTTCATGTACATAATCTGAAGAATAGCTGAATGTACATTAACTGGTGAACAAATAGACAAATTGTGATATAATGATACAATAGAATACTCGCCATATACATAATGAACAATTATCTGTGTATTATTGTGGGCAAATCTCAACTAACATGCTAAAGAGAAGAAGTCAAACTTGAAGGGCTATATACTATTGGTTCCTTTTATATGCCACTAAGAGGGGAGCAAAAGTAAAGTTCCTGAGCATATTGGTATTTAGCAGAAAGAAGAAATGAAAAGATTAACCATAAAAACACATGAATAAAATCCTTCAAGTTTCTTGATTAAAGCAATGGTTACACAAGAATGTACAACTGTCAAAACTCACTTTTGGACTTGGATGTAACACACAGTAGAGTCCCTGAGTAGCATGTGCATGACCATGGGTGGGTGAAGTCCTCACAAGCGAAAAGAAGAAAACAAGACACTGATTGCAGTTAGAAGCTGAATTTTAAGATCTTTAAGTTATGCCTCAAGGATACAGTTTACAAGAATGATGAATAGGACAGTCTTTGTATAACGGAATTTGCAATTTAGTGTGGAAGATAAATGAGCCAACCATAAAGCATGGTGTTACATATAGTGTTTCTATAAGGATTTAATTCAACATGAGTTTGTGAAGCCATACTGTATGCCAAGCATTGTCTGAGCCCATAGGATACATCAGAGGAAGAAACAAGTGTTGTTTCTTATTTGATAAAAGTATATGGACAAAGTCTGAACACTCGATTCATAAAGAAATTAAAGAAAATTAAATAATTAGTACTATTTAGAATGGAAAAGCAAAGATAAGAAATATGGTGAAGTTGGGAGTCCTCTCAGTTTTCAAGTAGTGTTAAAGGTAGAGTGCATTGAGAAAGTAACATGTGATTAAAAGCTTAACAAAAAGTGAAAGCATGATCCATGTTAAAGATGAGGAGCATGTTCCATCAGAGGCAGAAGGAGATGAATTGGCCATATGGCAAGAGAGTGGCAACTGTGTTTCAGGAATAAACAGCAAGTTTGTGTGGAGCAGAGTGTGCAAGGTAGGAGGAGTAGGAATTGAGATCAAAAAGCAGTACAGAGCATTTCATGAAGAGCCTCAAAGGACATTGTAGTGACATTGATGTTTATTCCAAGTACAATGGGAGACAGTGAGTTGTTTTCTGATGTAAACAGCTTTACTATCTAACAATTTGATAAGTTCCTTTATTCACAGAATAAATACAATACCAAATATCTGGAAATATAAGTAATATTAAATTAATAACAAATTAATGACCCAATCTGTTTTAGTCAGTGTCCTATCACTGTAGATAGATGTCTTGATCATGCCAACTCTTATAAAGAAAACCATTTAATTGGGGCTTTCTTGTAGGTTGAGAGGTTTAGTCCATTATCAACATGGCAGGAAGCATGGCAGCACACAGGCAGACATAGTGTAGGAGTTTTACATTTGTTTTAGCAGTCAGCAGGAAGAGAGAGTGACACTCTGTACTGGCTTGAGTTTCTAAAAACCCAAAGCCCACCCCAATGATACACTTCCTTCAATAAGGGTACACCTTCTAACGTTACTCCCCAAAGCATCTAAATATATGAGTATATGGGCACCAACTTTATTCAAACTACCACACAGTCCATTGAAAAGTTTTGAAAGATTGGATATGACTCTCATTTTTAAAGAATTAGACTTGTCTCTCTGTTGAGAATGTATGAAAGAGAAAGCCTACTTATGAAACTGTAGGAATCAGAGTGAAAGGATTATGGTGACCCCAAGATAGTCATAGCCAATGTATATAGAGAGAGTCAGAATCTGGGTATTTATTTATTTACTTTTAGTTAGTTATTCACTTTACATGTCAATCATAGCCCCTCTCTCTTCTCTTCCCTGCCCCTCCCCTCTGTCTTTTCCGGAATCCTCTATTCTCCCTCTCCTGCTGCTCAGAAAAGGGAAGTCTCCCAAAATCCACCCCAACACATCCAGTCACATCAGGACTGTGTACTTCCTCTTTCACAGTATCTTGGCAAAGCAGTCCTGCCAAAGGGAAATGATCAAAAAGCATGCAACTGAGACCATGTCAGACACAGTCCAGTAAGAAACACACCTCAGCAACAAATATAGACATTACCTCAGAGTAAAGGGCTGGAAAAAGATTTTACAAGCAAATGGACCCCAGAAGCAAGCTGGCATAATCATTCTAATATCTAAATATCTAATAAATAGATTTTTAATCAAAATTAATCAAAAGAGTTGGGGAAATACACTTCGTACTCATCAAAGGAAAAAGTCAGCAAGATGACATCTCAATTCTGAATATCTATACCCAAATGCAAGGGCACCCACATTTGTAAAAGCAACATTATAAAGCTTAAGTCACACATTGCCCCCCACATATTAATACTGGGAGACATCAAACCCCACTCTCACCAATGGACAGGACACCCAGACAGAAACTGAACAGAGAAATAATGAAATTAAGAGATGTCATGAATCAAATGGACCTACAGTTATCTACAGAACATTTCACTCAATCACAAAATCACCTCATGGAACCTTCTCCAAAACTGACCATATAGTTGATCACAAAGCAAGTTTCTTTTTTTTTTCTTTTTTTCATATTTTATTTTTTTCTTATCAGTTACATTTTATTAACTATGTACCCCAGCCGTGTCCCGATCCCTCATTCCCTCTCAGTCCCTCCCTCCCTCCCTCCTCTCCACCGTGCCTCTTGCCAAGTCCACTGATAGGGGGAACCTCCTCCCCATTCATCTGATCCTGTTTTATCAGGTATCCTCAGGACTGGCTGCAAAGCTCTCCTCTGTGGCCTAACAGGACTGCTCCTCCCTTGGGGGGTGGGGAGGCCAAAGAGCCAGCCATTGAGTTCCTGTTAGAAATAGTCCTTGTTCCCCTCACTATGGGAAACCAATTGGTTACTGAGCTACCACAGGCTACATCTGAGCAGAGGTTCTAGGTTACATTCATACATGGTCCTTGGTTGCATGTCAGTCTCAGAAAAGACCCTGTGCCCAGATATCTTTGGTCCTTGTGGAGCTCCTATCCTTTCCTCATCAGTCTAACTCCCCTTCTTTCTTATGATTCCCTGCACCCTGCCAAAGGTTTGGTCACAAGTCTTTGCTTTGAAAACACCGCTAGTTAGAGTCTTTCCAGATGGGATACGCATTGAACATTGACAGGAGTCTACTGAGCGCATTGGAAAGACTCTAACTAGCGGTGTTTTCAAAACAAAGCAAGTTTCAACAGAAATAATACAACTGAAGTAACTGTCTGTATCTTATCAGACTACCATGGAATAAAGCTGGACTTCAACAACAACAGAAACAACAGAAAGCCTACAAAATCATGAAAACTGAACAACTTTCATTCAGTAAGCTTTGGATCAAATAAGAATAAATTAAAGACTTTTTTTAAAAGTCAATAAAAATGAATGCACAACATACTCAGACTTATGGGACACAATGAAAGCAGTGCTAAGAAGAAAGTTTTTAGCACTAAGTGCCTTCATAAAGAAATTGGTGAGGTCTCACACATGTGACTTAACAGCACACCTGAAACAAACACAGCCAAAAGACGTAGACAGTAGATGGTAGCAAATAATCAAAATAATGGCTGAAATCAATAACCTAGAAACAAAGAGAACATTAGAAACAATAAATGAAATCAAGAGTTGGTTCTTTGAGAAAATCAACAGGATAGACAAACCCTTAGCCAAACTAAAAGGCAGAGAGAGAATATCCAAATTAACAAAATCAGAAATGAAAGGGGAAACATAACAACAGACACCAAAGAAATCCAAAGAATCATTAGGTCTTGTTTTAAAAACTGTACTCCACCAAAATTGGAAAATCAAAACAAAATGGATGATTTTATTGATAGATACCCACTTACCAAAGTTAAATCAAGATCAGATAAACAATTTACATAGACTTATAATCCCTATGGAAATAGAAGCAGTCATTAAAAGTCTCCTAATCAAAAAAGCCCAGAGCCAGATAGTTTTAGCACAGAACTCTACCAGACTTTCAAAGAACTAATACCAGTACTCTTCAAATTATTCCACAAAATAGAAACAGAAGAAGCATTGCCAAATTCATTCTATGAGGCCACCGTCATACCGACACCTAAACCACACAGACTCAACAACAAAATTTTTCCAGACCAATTTCACTTATGAACATTGATGCTAAAATACTTGCAACCTGAACCCAAGAACACATCAAAAATATCATCCACCTGAACAAGTAGGCTTCATCCCAAGGATGCATGAATGTTTCATCATATGAAAATCCACCAATGTAATTCACCATATAAACAAATTATAAAAAACAAAACAAACAAAAACCCTGCAAGATCATCTCATTTCATGCTGAGAAAGCTTTTGACAAAATCCAACACTCCTTCAAGTTTAAAGTCTTGGAAAGATAAGGAACACAAGGCATATATCTAAACACAATAAAGGCAATATACAGCAAGGCAAAAGTCAACATCAAATTAAATGGAGAAAAATGTAAAGCAATTCTTCCAAAAGTATGGACAAGACAAGGCTGTCCACTCTCTCATTATCTATTCAATATAATACTTGAACTTTTATCTAGAGTAATAGGTTAACTAAAGGAGATCAAAGGAATACAAACTGGAAAGGAAGAAGTCAAAGTATAATTATTTGTAGATGATATAATAGTATAAATAAGTGACTCCCCCCCCAAAAAAAATAGCAGAAAAGTCTTACAGCTGATAAACACCTTCAGCAAAATGGCTGGATGCAAAATTAACTCAAAAAAAATCAGTAGCCCTCATGTATACAAATGATAAATGGAGCAAGAAAGAAATTAGGGGAACAATATACTTTACAATAGCCACAAATAATACAAAATATCTTGGTGTAATTCAACCCAAGCAAATTAAAGACCTATATGACAAGAACTTCAAGTCTTTCAAGAAAGAAATTGAAGAAGATATCAGAAGATGGAAAGATCTCTCATGCTCATGGATTGGTAGGATTAACATTGTAAAACTGGCCATTTTACCAAAAGCAAACTATAGATTCAACACAATTCCCATTAAAATTCCAATAAAATTCTTTACAGACCTTGAAAGAACAATGCTTAACTTCATATAAAAAAAAAAAACAGTAATCCCATGATAGTTAAAACAATCCTATACAATGAAAGAACTTCAGGAGGTGTCACCATCCCTAATTTCAAGCTCTACTACAGAGCAATAGTAATAAAAACCACATAGTATTGGCTCAAGTCACTCAATGGAATGGAATTGAAGACTCAAAAGTAAATCTACATATCTATGGACACTTGAATTTTGACAAAAAAAAAAAAAACCTTTTACAATAGAAAAAAGAAACCATCTTCATCAAATGGTACTGATCTAACTGTATGTCTGCATGTAAGAATGCAAATAGATCCATCTCTACCACCCTAGTCAAAACTCAAATCGAGGTGAATCAAAGACTTCAACATACAACTGGATACACTAAATCTGATACAATAGCTAGCCTTGAACTCATTGGTACAGAAGTCAACTTTCTGAACAGAACACCAACAGCTCAGGTACTAAGATCAACAATAAAAGGGACCTCATGAAACTGAAGAGCTTCTGTAAGGAAAAGGATACTGTCAAAAGAACAAAAGGGCACCCTACATATTGAGAAAGAATTTTTACCAAATCCACAGTTGACAAAGGGATAATATCCAAAATCTTAAAAAAAAAAAAAAAAAAAAAAAAAAAAAAACAGGAAACTAGACATCAATAAACCAAAGAACCCACTTAAAAAATAGAGTACAGATCTAAACAGAGAATTCTCAACAGAGGAATCTCTGATGGCTGGGAAGTACTTAAAGAAATATTCAACATCTTTAGTCATAAGGGAAATGAAAAGCAAAGTGACTCTGAGATTCCATCTTACACCATCAGAATGGTTAAGATAAAAAATCTAAGTGATAGCTCATTCTGTTGAGGATGTGAAGGAATAAAAACATGTTTCCATTTCTGGTGGGTGTTCAAACTTGTACAACCACTGTGGAAATCAATTTGGAAGTTTCTCAGAAAGTTGGGAATAGTTGTATCTCAACATTCTGCTATACCACTCCTATTTATATACCAAAAAGCTCTTCTACCATACTAACAAGGACACTTGCTCAACTATGTTCATAGCAGCATTATTCATAATACCCAAAAACTGGAAAGAGCCTAGATGTCCCTCCACCAACGAATGGATAAAGAAAATATGGTACATTTGCACAATGGACTACTACTCAGCTATTAAAAACAAGGACATCATGAAATGTGCAGGCAAATTGATAAAACTAGAAAAGATCATCCTGAATGAGGTAACCCAGACCCAGAAAGAAAAACACACATGTTATGTATTCACTTATAATTGGATATTAGCCATAAAGTAGAGGATAACCACACTACAATCCACAGAACCAAAGAAGGTAAGTAACGAAGAGTGTCCAGATGAGGATACTTGAATTACATTGAGAAGGGGAAATATAGTAGACATCGGGGATGAAAGTAGAAAGGGTACAGGGTGGGAAAGGGGATGAGGAAGGGAACAGGAGGGATCAAGTATGGGTATTAGCTAGAGAGAGGGGGGGGACTGGGAAGGAGAACTAGAATCTGTGGAGAGGCATTTCTTGGACAAGCTAGAAACCTAGGACAATGGAAACTCCCAGGAATCTATAAGGGTGACCTAGCTAAGACTCCTAGCAATAGGGCATATAGAACCTGAAATGGCCACCTCCTGTAACCAGGCACGTCTTTCCATGGACAGAAGTGTCCCATGGGGGACACTAATCCATCCACAAAACCTTTGATCCAAAATTTGTCCTGCCTATAAGGTATGTAGAGATAAAAATAAAGCAGAGATTGTGAGAATGGCCAACAAATGACGGTCCCAACTTGAGATTCATGCCATGAGTGCCCATCCCTGATACTACTAATGATATTCTGCTATACTTCAGACAAGAGCCTGGCATAACTGTCATCTGAGAGGCTTCACCCAGCAGCTGATGGAAAAAGATGCTGAAACCCACAGTCAAACATTTGGTGGAGCTCAGGGAATCTTGTAGAAGAGAGAGACAAAGGATTAAAAAAGCCAGAGAAGTCAAGGACACCACATGAAAACCTATAGAATCTACTAACTTTATTTAATCTATTAACTTTACACCCTGATGACAAGGGCTCACAGAGACTGAGCTACCAACCAGAGGGCATGCTTGAGATGGACCTAGTCCCTCTACACATATGTAACAGATGTGCAGCTTCGTCTTCATGTGGGACCTCTAACAACTCAACAGGGACTTTCTCTGACTCTGTTGCCTGCTTTTGGATAACTTTCCCCTATCTGGGCTGCCATATAGAAGAAGATGCACCTAGTCCTCCTGCAAGTTGATATGCCAAGGAGGGTTGGTATCTATGAGGCCCTCCCTTCTTTGAGAAGAAAGGCAGAGAGGATAGGTGAAAGAGCATTGAGAGGTAGGGACTATGAGGAAATGAGGGAGGAAAAGCTGTCATCGGGATATAAAGTTAATTAGTTAATAGAAAAAATAAAGACTCCTTTTGACTCAAAAAAAAAAAAACTTTTGGGCTAGAGAGATCGCTCAGAGGTTAAGAGCAGTGGCTGCTCTTCCAGAGGTCCTGAGTTCAATTCCCAGCAACCACATAGCAGCTCACAACCATTTATAATGAGATCTAATGCCTTCTTCTGGAATGGAGGCATAAATACAGAGAGAACACTGTATAATAAAAAATAGATACATAGATAGATAGATAGATAGATAGATAGATACATACATACATACATACATACATACATACATACATACATACATACATACATACATACATAATCTTTTATGAACAACCATCAAAAGACTAAAAAAGATATAAATCCTCTTCTAGGCCCAGTGCCAGAGACAAAGCTCAGTGGAAGAACATTTGGGACAAACCAGAGTTAATCACTAGTACCTCCGCCATGGCCCTGAAACACACAAACAGAAACAGAGAGGACTGAGACAGAGAGTTCGTTCTCCTGAGCCTTTTCTGACTTTCCTTTTCAAGTTCTACAACACCCTACTCTAGCCCTATGTAATGAGTGTCCTGCTTCTTCCAAGCATCTGTCGGAGCTACTGTTACTGAGTGTCTCCCGACACACAAAGTCAGACTCTGGGAATGGGCTAACTACTGGAAGATAGTACTCCTTCCATTAGGAAACAACTCAGATGCAGGCCTGTTTTCCCTTGAGGGCTCCTTTCTCAGACCTTTACAGCTCTGAGTCACATAGACATGGAGATACAGGAGGTTAAGCACAGGACCAGTGTGGTTCCCTGAAAGAAAGAGAGGAGACTCCTTTTGGCCTATGTCTACCTAGTACAAATACAGTGAGATGTCCTTGTCTGGAGGGAGGTAGAGCCCACGTCTTAGTTTCTCATTACTCAATGCCTCTTTTCTCTGTTACATAAAACATAGCTAGCGTACCAAGTAATAGAGTTAATATTTAAAATATTTTAGATGCTAGTCTTTGCCAGCAGTTCAAGCTGCTATATATTGGCAGCTCTCCAGCTGACTGTATGGAGCAGCTAGAGCTGAGATCCTATTCTAGACCTCCATATTGATTTAGGATTTAAGAAATCAATCTCTCTCTCTCTCTCTCTCTCTCTCTTCTCTCTCTCTCTCTCTCTCTCTCTCTGTGTGTGTGTGTGTGTGTGTGTGTGTGTGTGTGTGTGAATGAGTTAGTCAAAAGACAACTTCTGGTGTCATTTCTCTAGCTTAATAGGTATGGTATTGGGGCTACACTATAAAAACTCTTCCAAGTAGTCTGAAGCCTAATTCTATAGCTTTTGGCCATTAGTCGTAGAAGAGCCTGGAGTAATATACATTTTTTGGATAACTAACCAAACAAACATACAAAAAAAAAAAACAAAAAAAAAAAAAAACAAATAAACATGACACCTCAAAGCCCTGACTCGGAGGAAATGAGTCATGCTTTGTTACACCAGTGCCAATTATTATACATTTTTTACTTAGTTAATTTAATTGTTAGCATCTTCTTACCAATATATAACCTGAGTGACAACAAATCATATTTCTAATGAGAGATCATAACAACTTAGTGTTGCGCCTTTTATAGTAACAAGATAAAAACCCCTTTCCACACCTTAATGTTAAATTTTTCTTTATGTATCGATATACATAAATATATATTAGATCAGCAGGACTAAAAAAAACGGATTAATTCCACTTAAATTCACTTCAATTTTTCTTCATCCTTATATCCAGAAATTTTTATCACCTTTAACAAGATTATTATGTTAATCACTACCCTCTAGGGATGAAAGAAACAAATAAGCAAAGTGGTAGCACCTAAATGAATGGTTAATGATAATAACAATTACAACACCATTTAATACTGCATTCCAACAGCAGCCCACCCACATGGTCCTATTCTTAGTTTTTCTAGGTCAACTCACTGAAACTGAAAGTGATGTGCTTATTAGGTCAAAGCCATACACCTGATAATACAGAAATGAGCACTAATCCGTTTGATACTTTAGTCAGTTAAATACGAGTTGAAGTAGCTGTGGTATGAATAAAAACGGTCTTTATAGGTTCATGGGCTCATATATTTGAATACTTAGTCACTAGGGAGTGGAACTCTGATTAGAAGGATTTGAAGGATTGGAAGATATGGTCTCACTGGATGAAAGTGTATCACCATAGGGTAGGCTTTAAGGTTTCAAAACCCCATGGTAGGCCTAGGTGTTCTCTCTCACTCTCAGTGTGTGTGTGTGTGTGTGTGTGAACGATTTATCTCTCAGCTACTACTCCAGCACCTGCCTGCATGCTGCCATGCTTCCTGCCATGAATCCAATGAACCAAACCTCTGAAATTGTACACAAGCCTCCAATTAAATGCTTATTTTATAAAAGTTGCCATGGTCTTGTGCCTTTTCACAGCAAAAGAATAGTGACTAAGATACCATTCAACCTGGTGAGAGTGGAAATCCCCAGCACCCACTTAAAAGTGCACAGACACAGTAATGCAAGCATCTGTAATACCAGTGTACCACTGCAAATAAATGTGAGGCAAATACAAGAGACTCTCTAAAAGCAAGCTTGTCATAGGCAGTAGCAAAGAGACTGTCTCAAGCAAGGGAAGAAAAGGAGGATGGATATCAAAAGGTTGACCTCTGATTTTCATGTGTGGATCATGGAATATCCATACCCACACACACACACATACAGACACACACTCCTTAGGAAAGAAAGATCCTCTTTAAATAATATTTCTTTAGGTTGATGATTCTATTTTTCCATTATATAGCTATGTGGTGAGAAATTTAACACTATCCCTACAAAGATGAACATAGGTTCATCTGGAGCCTTTGTAGAGGCCAAGGCTATCCATTCACACTGTACTAGCCTCTGCTATCCTAATACCCAGAAAAGTACCTGGATCAATTATGTATTTCCTACATAAGCATCTACTGAATAGGTGAAACTAAGATCTAACTTGAAACTAAATTTGTGGCTATGAGATCATTTTGATGCAAGACTTCTTAGAACTTCCCAGTATCTCTAAGAGTATTTGTGAACAGGAAAGACATTTAACAACTTCAATACATGAGGCTAATGGAACATTTACTTAATCAAAATAATATATGTAAGCAAAAAGTACACATGTCAAAAGGAGAAGGAATTAAAATATGAGATTGCTCCCAGAAAGGAAAGATGTGCTCATTTTTACTGTAACCACATTATGTGTTTATGTTTTTGATGTCATTTTTTTAATTTTTGCAAAATGAGCAGCTGCAGTTAGAGGAGAATATACTTCTAAATTCTAATCTCCCAAACATATATGTTACTTTATCTGGCACAAAAAGAAAGAAAATACTTTGAGCATTCAATAAAATGAAGTACCTTGTGCTAATACCGTTGGTTTAATCTGATCACAGGAATCTTTAAAATCACATAATCTTTGTTGGTGGTAATCAGTCAAGAGAGACGCTATATTGTTGACTTTAAAGAACCACTATGGGTATGGTCCAAAGATACAAGTGAAATTTAGAGATTGGAAAAATGCAGTCTGGAGAGATTGCTCAGTTACTAAGGCATTTGCCATGGAAAGAGAAGGATCTGTCATCAATGCCCAGCGCACATGTGAAAATGCCAGGCTTCCTAGCATGTACTTACGATGCCAGCACTGGATAGACAATGCTAGGCAGAGTTCTGGGGCTACAGCCAATCTGACCTACTCAAAAGAGTGACAGCCACTCTCTCAAAGAAAGGTGAATGGTATCTGAATAAGGACATCTGAGATTGACCCACTGGCATCAACATGCATGAACATACATCTACACTCATATCAACACATACATGTACATGCATGTACTTGCATACTGACATGTTTTCACAGGCAAAAAAAATTGCAAAATATAAATATATTATCCTCAAAGCCTCCCGAGGCAACTCATCTCACATGTAACCTGCTGTATTCTTTTCAATTAATGCTGTAACAAGTTGCAACAAAGTCTAATAACTTCAGTTTTGGTTGTGAAAACTCTGCAATACATGTTATGAGGTAAATCAAGATTAAATAATCAAAATTTCTTAGAAGGCTGAGGCAAGAAGTTTACATATGTGTGGCCACCATAATCTCCATAGCTTAGCTATACCCCATCTAATCAAATAGACAGTTTAATAAAAGATGCCTTCAGCCAAGTGGTGGTTGTGCATGCCTTTAATTCTAGCACTCAGGAGGCAGAAGCAGGCAGAGCACTGTGAGTTCTGGACAGTCTACAGAGCTAGTTCTAGGACAACTAAGGCTACACAGAGAAATCCTGTCTCTTAAAAATAAGCAACAAAAAGATGTCTTATTTTACTCTGTGTATATCTTATCTACAAAGTAAAGGACTGTCTTGTGTTTTCTAGCCTCAGAAACTGCCTATCTTTCTTGAGCTCAGCAGCTGGCCAACTCCAACCTCAGCTTCCGTCATCTCATGTCCTTTCACAGTGAGACACTTGTCCTTTCAGAAACCTTCATAACTATCTTGAGATCAGCAATGTTCAGAACAAATACATGTAACCATTCTTAACTTTATCATGCTTGTAACATGCCTTTTAGCAGATATGGTTGTTAGAAAGAGAAGTCATTCATGTGTTTTCAACATTTAATTACTTGGTCCCCATTTGGTGCCTGTTTGAGGAAGATTTAGAGGTATGGGCCTGTTGGAAGATGGATATCACTATCAGCAGGATCTGAGGCTTAAAAAGACTCTTGCCATTTCCAGTGAGCCATGTCTGTTTCCTGTTTGTGATTTAAGATGTAAGCAACATGCTCCCTACTACCTCTGCTCTACCATCATGGACACAAATCCTCTAGGCCCATAAGTCCAAAATAAACCAGTCCTTTTATAGGTTACTTTGCTTCATCGTATCAATAGAAAAGTAACTAAATACAGCAGGTAACATGGGTATACAGAGTCTTATGATAAAGTTAGAGACATACCGGGAGACCATTATTCTATGACCACCCACATACAACTTTAAGATAATGAACTGATATTGATAAAGTTGCTACATTTGTGTTAATTTCTTACTGAATAAATGATAAGTAGTGAAGTTACCTTATCCTTAATATATTGATGAAAAGCCAAGCATAGTAAATATCTGTAAACTTATCACTAGAGACAATGAGACATGGCGACGGTGAGATACAGGTCATCCTAGACTACATAGGGAAACCTTGTCTAAAAAAAAAAAAAAGCGTAGCAATAGAACCAAAATATCTGGGCACAGGGGTCTTTTCTGAGACTCATACTCCAACCAAGGACCATTCATGGAATGGAACCCCTAGAACTCCTGCTCAGATGTACCCCATGGAAGCTCAGTGTCCAAGTGGGTGCACTAGTAGTGGGTACAGGAACTGTGTCTGACCTGAACTTAGTGGCTAGCTCTTTGACTGTCTCCCCTAGATGGGGGAGCAGCCTTGCCAAACCACTGAGGAGGAAAGTACAGCCAGTTCGGATGAAACTGGATAATCTAGGCTCAGATGGAAGGGGAGGAGGACCTCCCCTATCTGTGGACTTGGAGAGGGGCAGGGAGGAGATGAGGGATGGACGCTGGGATTGGGAAGGGAGCAGCGAGGGGGCTACAGCGGGATATAAAGTGAATAAACTGTAATTAATATAAAAATAGAAATTTAATTAAAAAAACATGGAAAGAAACAAACAAACAAAAGAGGGATGGAAGAAGGAAGGAAGAGAGAAGAAGAGGAAGAAGGAGGAGACATGGGGAGAGGAGGAGGAGGGAGAAGGGAGGAAGTAGGGAAGAAAGGGAGAAGCAGCATGCATAAAATAAAGCTTCATAGAACTTAAACATTTCCTGTAGCAACATACATCTAAATTAGACATTGGAGTGGAAATCAGTGTACCCTACAGCGAGCATTTGTTGTCCCTGCTCTCTTTTAGGTGACCAACAATCCCTGTTCACTAAGTAGTTTTCACCTAACTACTGATCATTCTTAAATAATTACGCTCAATCTCTGTGTAATTTCTTTTAAAACTACTTTTTCTACAACTTAAATTAATATTTTGACATTCTTTAAAAAAACAAACTCTCAGAAGACAAGAAGTAGACCACCATATTCTCAAGTTAGAAAGTAAGACATTACAAGAAAAACAAGAAGGCCAGACCTGGGCCTCTAGTCCAACACCTTGAGAGCCTGTGTGTCACCAAGGTATCATTTTGGTTTTGCTCCTCAGGGAACTGATTCTGAGACAAAGATTTACACTCGGGTAGGAGTTTTCTTGAAGAACCTCTCAGAAACAAGATTATTGGGAAGTGAGGAGGAAGTGGGACAGAGGGGAAAAGTAAATCATTACAGTGACACAGGAGACTAAAGAGATCACATGGGAAGCCCCATGATAAAGATGACATTATAAATATGCTTAGAACAAAGAGCAAAGAACTAAATCCCTAAAATTGATGCTAACTGGTCATAAGTGCAGGGATGACTCAAGAAGAAAGGGTAACTTTTTGTAAGATGGATCCCTTTGGATAAAAACCTCTCCTGGAGACAGACTTTACTGAGCCAAGAACAGTCAGTACTCCTAGCTATGTCAACCAAGAGATCTAAGCAAGGAATCACATCTTTCTTATGATGGACCCTTTATATAATTTGTGCTTAAATATCTTATGTAATAAATTTGTTATATTTAAAAATTGCCCAAATGGAAAACAGAATAGACATCTTACACAGATGAAAAGAGGAGGCTGGGCTGTGGGGGAGGGGGATAAGGATAGAAATAGAAGGAATCAGGTGTGGAGAGGATGGAGGGAAGAGAGTACTGGGAGAGAAAACTGGAGTTGAAGGAGGGCATCTCTGCGATGAATTAGAAACCGTGGGCAATAGAAACTCCCAGGAATTAATGAGTGTGGTCCTATCTAAGACTCCTAGCAATTGCGAATACAGAGCCTGAACAGGCCATCTCTTGTAACCAGGCAAGATATCCAGTGGAGAGATGAGGAGATCAACCCAATCACAAACCTTTGACCTACAATTTGCCCCTGACTACAAGATATGCTGGGGAAAAGGTAGAACAGAAATTGTAGCAATATCCACCCAATGACTAGTCCAGCTTGAGAACCATCCATGTGAATGAGTTCAACCCTGACACTGCCCGGAGGGCCAGGTGCCAGAAACTGGATAGCTCAGAAAGCCACAGTAGAATCAAACATGGATGGCCAAAAACAGAAAAGAAAAGAAAAAGAGTCAATGAAATGATTCCTAATGCTATTCTGCTGTACTTGCAGACAGGAGTCTAGCATAATTGTCACCCTTTCACTCAGCAACTGATGGAAACAAATGCAGAGACCCACAACCAAACATTAGGCAGAACTTGGTAAATCCCATAGAAGATGGGGAGGAAGGATTGTAGGATCCAGAGTGGTCAAAGGTACCACAAGAAATTCCACAGAATCAACCAACCTGAGCCCATAGGGGCTCACAGAGACTGAACTGCTAACCAGGGAGCCTGCATAGGACTGATTTAGGTGCTTTGGGCAGGTGTAACAGTCTTGTAGTTTGGTCTTCTTGTAGGACTCCTAACAGTAGGAGCAGGTACTATCTTTGACTCTGCCATTAGGATCCCTTTCTTCTACTAGGTCGCCTCATCTAGCCTCAGTAGAAGAAAAGGCGCCTAGTCTTACTGCAACCTGATATGCCATGGCTGGTTGATATCCATCTAGGCTGGCCCTTTTCTAAAGAGAAATGGAGGAGGCATGGATAGGAGTAGAGTAAGAAGAGGTAATGGGGAGAGACTGGGAGGGAAGGAGGGAAATCTTCCATCAGGACATAAAATAAAGTTTAAACACTGCACTACACATGCCATGTTCTATTAGCTACTTCTAGAGCATACTATGAGTCAGCACACATATGCACACACACACACACACACACACACACACCTTTGACTCTCCAATGTTGCCATTTCCTCCAAACATTTGAATGCTAAATTGGCTTCTATAGTTTCCAACCCTTCTCATTTTCTCTAATTTTAAATAGAGGATAATTCCGCAATGCTGTTGCTAGAATCACTCATAACCTACAGAGGATAAAATCCATGGAACATCTCAGGAAACTGGGTTCTTTTCACCAGAACATTTCTTTATGGTTTAGAAAACTGTCTTCTGTGGTTGCATCAAGTATCTCTTGTTTAAGTCCTCTGCTTCCTTCTGCTGCTGTCTTCCACACCAAACTCTAGCATTTCCGCCTCATTAACGACTTTCCAGATTTACCTCCTTTTACTTCCCACATTTACTTCCCAGGAACCACTTGGACATTCACCTTTAAAGCTTCCACAAATAGCATCTGATTGTATACTATTATCTCATAATTTTTTTCTGCCAAAGGAAAAAAGTTTTTCTTTTTTATATTTTATTTTTCTTTTTAGTTACATTTTGTTAACTCTGTGTCCCAGCTGTATCCCGCTCCCTCATTCCCTCCCCAACCCCACACTCCCTCCCTGGTCTCCTCCCTGCCCCTTTCCAAGTCCCCTGATAGGGGAGGACCTCCTCCCCTTTCATCTGACCCTGTTTTATCAGGTATCTTCAGGGCTGGCTGCAAAGTCCTCCTCTGTGGCCTAACAGACTGCTCCTCCCCCCGGGGGGGGGGGCAAACAGCCTGCCCTTGAGATCCTGTTAGAAATAGTCCGTGTTCCCCTTACTTTGGAAAACTACTTGGTTATTGAGCTACCGCAGGCCACATCCAAGCAGAAGTTCTATGTTATATCCATAGATGGTCCTTGGTTGAGTGTCAGTCTCAGAAAAGACCCTGTGCCCAGATATATTTGGTCCTTGTAGAGCTCCTATCCTTTCCATATCATACTAACTTCCCTTCTTTCATATGATTCCCTGCACTCTGCCAAGGTTTGGTTATGAGTCTTAGTGTCTGCTTTGAAACACTGCTAGGTAGAGTCTTTCAGATGCCTTTTGTGGTAGACTCCTGTCATAAGTTCAATGCACATCCCATTTGTCTTTCTAAATGAGGATTAATCACCTTCGCCTGTGTCCACTTTCTTGATTATCTTCTTTAGGTGTGTAGATTTCATTATGTTTATCATGTCTTGTAGGTCTATATAAGCGAGTATATACCAAGTTTGTCTTTCTCCTTCTGGGATACTTCACTCAGAATGATCTTTTCTAGATCCCACCACTTGCCTGCAAATTTCATGATTTCCTCCTTTTTGATTGCTGAGTAGTATTCCATTGTGTAAAAATACCACAATTTCTGTATCCATTCCTCCGTTGATGGACATCTGGGTTGTTTCCAAGTTCTGGCTATTACAGATAAAGCTGCTACGAACATGGTTGAACAAATGTCCTTGTTGTGTATTTGAGCAAATTTTGGGTATATACCTAGGAGTGGTATAGCTGGGTCTTGAGGTAGCACTACTCCTAGTTGTCTGAGAAAGTGCCAGATTGACTTCCAGAGTGGTTGAACCAGTTTACATTCCCACCAGCAATGGAGGAGGGTTCCCTTTTCTCCACAACCTCTCCAGCATGTGCTATCACTTGAGTTTTTCATCTTGGCCATTCTGATGGGTGTAAGGTGAAATCTCAGGGTCGTTTTGATTTGCATTTCCCTAATGGCTAATGAGGTTGAGCATTTCTTTAAGTGTTTCTCTGCCATTCGATGTTCCTCTTTCGAGAATTCTCTGTTTAGCTCTGTTCCCCATTTTTTAAGTGGATTACTTGGTTTGTTGCTTTTCTGCTTCTTTAGTTCTTTAGATATACTTGATATTAGCCCTCTGTCAGATAAAGGGTTGGTGAAGATTCTTTCCCAATCTGTAGGCTGTCTATTTGTTTTGATGACAGTGTCCTTTGCTTTACAGAAGCTTTTCAGTTTCATGAGGTCCCATTTATTGATTGTTGCTCTTAGAGCCTGTGCTGTTGGTGTTCTGTTCAGGAAGTTGTCTCCTCTGCCAATGAGTTCTAGGCTGTTTCCCACTTTTTTTCCAACTGATTTAGAGTATCTGGTTTTATGTTGAGGTCCTTGATCCACTTGGACTTTAGTTTTGTGCAGGGTGATAAATATGGATCTATTTTCATTTTTCTGCATGTAGACATCCAGTTGGTCCAGCACCATTTGTTGAAGATGCTGTCTTTTTTCCATTGAATGGATTTGGCTTCTTTGTCAAATATTGAGTATTCATAGGTGTGTGGGTTTATTTCTGGGTCTTCTATGCGATTCCATTGATCCTCCTTTCTGTTTCTCTGCCAAAACCATGCAGTTTTTATTACTGTTGCCCTGTAGTACAGCTTGAGATCGGGAATGGAGATACCTCCAGATGATCTGTTGTTGTACAGGATCGTTTTGGAGATTCTGGGTTTTTTGTTTCTCCATATGAAGCTGAGAATCTTTTAGGAAAAAAGTTTTTTAACAAGCCTGATATTATTAATCCTTGTCATCTTTAAAAATTGAGTCATTTGCTGTTTTCTGTTGTTTACTTACCTGAAGGAGAACATCAGTACTCCTACAGTTCTCAAAGAGGAAAAAATAAAACTATTACATTCTTTTGGGTATTAATACTTCCACCATGTTTGCTATTTACGATCTACCAGAACTAATCATAACAGCTGTTATCTATTGAATGTTCATCATGTTACAGTCACTGGACTGAGCACTGTAAATTATTTCAACACTTAATTTGCATAACAACCCTAAATTATCCCCCTTTAATAAGTCGCTAAATTGAAGTTTGCCCAAACTCACAGAGCTAACAAAACATAAATCCAAGTATGCTGCTAAGAGATCAAACGTGATTAACACTGACCAATATGCCTCCTTTGCTGCTCACCTCCATCTGTCTGTCCTTGTTTTCCTTCCTTTCAGTCTCTCAGCCTGCTGAAGTACTTGTGTGCTACAGCTAACCTTGCTCCGTTTTCATTTCCTTCTCAACCAGCCTTCTGGCTGCTGCTTCTCATTTATCACCAAATTCTTAGACTAAGACAGCATACATGTTCTACTTTTCCATCTCTAGCTCAGCCACTAACTCTCTACAGCCTGCTTTATATGTTCATTGTCATAATCACCACTCTGCCAACTCGTAGCCTCATGTCCATCAAATGCTGTCCAACCTGTCTGCAGAATGTGAACTCTCCTGTTGTTTTAGAATCCACTCGTTTTAATGAATGATACCATTCCCTCTGACTTTCCTGTTACTCAAGTCCAAACAGGCTCATTTATCTATTAGATACCTATTTTATGTATAACTGTGATAAAATATTTGCCTCTCTGCCCTTCTCTGCCATTTCCTTCTCCTCCATGCACCCCAGTACAAACACTTAAAAGCTGATCACTGCTCTGAAAAAGCTTATTAACCAGTTCACTGGGTAGTATACATTATGTTCCAAACACATTTGCTGAGCCTAAAGTGACCAGATATAAATTACCATGCAAAGTACTATGGTACATTAAGTGTTTGAGGAAGCACAGGATAGAAGATTCAATTATTAGGGTTATTCATTAAGGTATATTTCTCAGAGGAGTAAGGTGTTGAAGAAGCTGGGGAAAATGGATTCGCTCTGTTACCTGCTTAACTTGAGAAAGACAATAATTCATTTCTCTTCATTCTCAAAGAGGGCCAAAGAAAACACTTCAGCATGGTGCTGCCGTACTCAATCTGTGTGTTTAATGACCCTTTGGCTATTTAATTTAGTCATGCATGAAATCATGAATGTGTGCTTAAGTCCAAATATGTACTCTTTATTGTCACTTCATACCCAAGACACATCAGGAACAATTAAATAATATTTGCTCATCTTCCATCTATTCATATGATAGAGATTTTTAAGTCAGCTGAATAACATTTGCATTAGTGACTTATTAATGTGCTCAAAGCCATTCAATATTTCCATATGCATCTGTCCCATAGCACAATATCAAAGTCATTAAGACTCAAGCAGAGAGCCTACATGATGTGTTCACTTGTTAGATTAATGTACTGCTGGTTTTGTGTGTCAACTTGACACAAGTTAGAGTCATCAGAGAAGGAGCCCCAGTTGAGAAAATGTCTCCATGAGATTCACCTGCAAGACATTTTCTTAATTTGTGATCAATGGGAGAGGTTTCAACCCATGGTGGGTGGTGCCCCCCCCCCGGGGCTGGTGGTCCTGGGTTCTATAAGAAAACAGGCTGACACTGGGTGTGGTGGCACAGACCTGTAATCCCAGCACTCTGGGAGGTAGAAGCAGGTGGATCTCTGTGAGTTCAAGGCCAGCCTGATCTACAAAGCAAGTCCAGGACAGCCAAGGCTACACAGAGAAACACTGTCTCAGAAAATAAAACAGCAGGAAATCAAAAACAACAACAAAAAAGAAGAAGAAAAGAAAGCAGGCTGAGCAAACAAGCCATGTGAAGCAAGCCAGTAAGCAGCACCCCTCCATGGCCTTTGTTTCAACTTCTGCCTCCAGGTGCGTGCCCAGCTGAGTTCCTATCCTGACTTCCTTCAACGGTGGACTATGATTTGAAAGTGTAAGCGAAATAAACTCTTTCTTCCCTAACTTGCTTTTTTGGTCATGGTGTTTCATCACAGTAATAGAAACCCCAACTAGAATAGGAGTTCAAATGTTTGAGCACAGGCATGGTGACACATGCTTGCTATACCAGCACTACAAGAGAGGCAGAAAGGTTGCAAGGTGGTATCAAGTCTAAGGCAACAGACTGAGGTCTGCTTCAAACAAACAAATCAAATCATCACTTTTCATTATTACTTCCAGTCAACACTTCCCCATCTATAAGGCAGAAAAGGTATATACACAAAATAATTGGAACACTGCTTTGAAAATCAATGAGAAAATTCACATAAAAGATGTGTTCACAAACATGGTGTTCACTAAACATTAATCTTACCTTTTTCCTTTCCTTTTCATCACAAATTGGGTGATTAGATATTTTAGCCACATCCTTCTATTAAAAAAAAAAGAGAGAGAGAGAGAGGATGCAGTATAGAAAAGGAATTTTTAAATAAGGTCATTTCCAATTTGCTGACATTATAAATGTGCAACACTATGCCTTGTGCCTCTTTTAGCATATTGTACGTGACATTCTCAAGAAAACTTAAATACATATATCTTCTGTTCCAGACATGTGTGCTACCACTGTAAGAGTTATGATGGAAATAATTATGAAGATATTGCCAATCTATCACGACGATGGCTCTGCGCACTTTCCTACTGTTTTTCTCTCTTTTCTGTTCTATTTAAAGAAATATTACATATGCTTTTTAACTGCAGAGAAGATAGTGAAAATCAGAAATTTAAGTCAGAAACATCAAAAGAAAGGTTTGTATATATGAATTCATTGGACATTAAAACTTGGAAACACTACATGTTATGAGAGTCAAAATATTAGAATATCTTTAGGACAAAATGAAACATTTAAAATAAGAGGGCTTTTTTATAAAGAGAGATTGAAATCAGTAGTCACCATAAGCTCAAAGAGTGACCACGGTTAATTTAATGACAAAATCTAGTGGTTCGTGGAGAAAAAAAGAACGTGTTTGGGGATATTTTCCTCTGAAAATGGCTGTATGTTACACACTACAGAAACAGAGACATCCATTTTCTAAAAGAAAAAAGACATGGTTTTGAGGGAGATCAATATTGCTTGAAGAGCAGAAGAAACATGTAACTTATAAAACCAGATCCATTTGGGATTCATTCCAAAGTCAAGGAAGTGGCAAGTGTTCAGAAAAGCATGTACTGGCTATATTTCATGTCTCTCTGTAAATTGGGGTGGGACCTCAGAGCAGAGAAAAATGAATGCAGCTCTAGATAGAAAAAGAACTCTAAAAATCATAATGAATGTCTTTTTACTTTTATTTTCAGAGAGCAGAAGTCACATAGAATGTACTAGGATATTTTCCCGACCCATTTTATTTTGGTGTTTTCAGGCTTGGTTGATAGGTCTCCTTCAGCAGTTCCTAAATTTTTTAAAGTTTAGACTGCTTTGCATTTAAGATGTTTTGGCAAAGGCTGTAATGAGAATTTTAAATCTGAGCAAAATCTCTTGAAGTTCTAAATGAGGCCATCAAAGAGAGCATTCACCAGATGGAGACAGTGATTGATCTAAAGCCTAGCATCCTACTGTTGATCTCTTGTTTCCCAGCAAAAAGAAATTTTATAAGATCTTCATTCTTTCTAAAGACCTAAGTTTTAAAAGTATGGATAAAATACAGACACTATAACTCATGTACATTTACAGACTAGATGGTAGCACATTTTTAATCAGATCTCATCAAAGCCCCAAATACTCTTTAGAGTATGAACTATCTTTTGGTGAGTTATCTCTGTTGCTACAGAGGTAGGATAATTTTTAAGAGTGTTTTATTCAGCTCTTGGTTCTGGAGGCTGAGCAGTCAGGAGTCTGGTATGTCGTACTGGAAGTCACCACAGCATAGCAGATGACACAATGCAAGACAGTTTTTAAGTCTGAAATCGCCGCATGGAAACCACCACTCACATATGCAATCAGCAAGAGTGCTTTTATTTTCCAAAAGCATGCAGGGGTAAAACCACTTTACAAAATGGTGACCCCGGTTGTTGGCTTTCAGGCCTTTTGAATTCCAGTAAGAGTTGGGTAATCTAAAACCTGATCAGTGGGCAGTGAGGAGGTTATATGGTTCAGTTTTTGATTGGCCTGTGGCCAGCAGACCATGTTCTTATATCATGAATGTTTAACCATAATAGGAAATACCTAAACCATATAAGGGTGCCAAGTACAGATGGCCAGTATTGAGATAAGTTTTCTCCACATTCCTGTGGTTATCTCCTGGCTGCTCTCCCTTCTGATTGGCTGCCCTTTGGGTGGGGGATTTTTATGGTCTTTTCTGAAACTGATGAGTTCTTAGGTCAGGCCTGGTCCTATAATAGGGACCAAGCTCAAAATGGAGTTAGTCAGTTCCACTCAACATAACATATTCTAGCTATATTGGCTGGTTTTGCTGTCAACTTGACACAAGCTAGAGTCATCATAGAGGAAGGCGGATCAGTTAAGGAAATGCCTCCATGAGATCCAGCATTATGAGTTCTTTTTCCAGCTAGAGCTACATTCATTTTTTTGTCTGCTTTGTAGGTCCCACCCCAATTTTTATAGAGACATGAAATATAGCCAGTACATACTTTTCTCAACTAGCGATCAATGGGAGAAAGCCCAGCCCGAGGTGGGTGGTGCCATCCCTGGGCTGATGTTCCTGGGTTTTATAAGAAAGCAGATTGAGCAAGCAAGCCATGGAAAGCAAGTCAGTAAACAGCACCCCTCCATGGCTTCTCCATCAGCTCCTGTCTCCAGGACCCTGCCCTGTTTGACTTGTCCTGACTTCCTTCAATAATGAACAGCAATATGGTAAGTGTAAGCCAAATAAACTCTTTTCTCCCCAACTTGCTTTTTGGTCATGGTGTTTCATCACAGCAACAAAAACACTAAGCCAATGGCTATAGTTTCTGACTCTTCTAAAAGGGCCACTAATGCCATCATGGGGACTCCACCTTCCTGAACTTCATTTAACCCTCACTACCTCCCAAAGGATCCATCTCCAAACACCACAGATAGATTTTGGAAATACACTCAATTTAGGCAGTGATCTACATCTCAGCCTGTGATGGTTCATCAGGTTCTAAGACTTGTTGGAGGCTTTAAGACTCAGCTAGATTGAATTACGACCCTCCCTCCCATCTTTTTTCACTCCCTTTCTCTGTATGCTAGTGGAGTAGAAGACGTTAAAAGTTGAGAAGAGGGCAAAGGCATAACTAGAAAAAGCATGGTACCTAATTTTTCTTATGGCAATTTACAGGATTTTTATGTGAATGATAAGCTTTCTATGTGTTCAGCCACTTCCATGTTGAGTTGGAGGTTATTACCACTGCCCTGAATGATTTTCGTCACACCTCACTAAAGCCCTGGCATACACAGTCAATCCAGTGAAAATGATTCTATGAGATATAGACTCTTCATGATGGAGCAATTTCATAAGCAAAATATCTGTTTTCTATAAGTTTGAAATTTTGTAATGCTCCTAGAGAAAACATTACAAATACCACTAGTGTATCCTGGTTGCACCACACAAGATAATGCCAGTGAGGCCATGGAACTGGGTATTTGGTTAACTACATATAGACCCCAAAGGATTGTGTAGTTGAAACTGATATTTTTAAATCAGTAGACCTTAAGCAGATTATCTCTTAGAATGTAGATAAGCTTTGTCCAATCAGTTGCAGCCTCTTAAAGTAGGCAACTGAACCACCAGGAAGATGAAATAATTCTGTCAACAGATATCTCCTACCACAAGCATATAGCTGTTCCCAGACTCTGTCTTATAGGTAATTCGGCTAACATCCATGACCATGTGCATCAATGCCTGCCCCAAATACTTATGTATATGCATGCATGTATATATGCATCCTAGTGATTCTATTTTTCTAGGAAGCCTGAGTCCTACTAAGTATACTTTAACACAGATGTAGAAATCATAAAGAAAAAAGGGCTCCCAGTTTAATTTTGGATTGCATACTTTGCTGTAATAATGTCTTTAGATGTTTTTCATTAGTCTTGATATTGGTTTTTGTGTATTAAGTATCTCATCTTTTAGAATATGACTAGAAATATAGATTAAACTTTTAAAAGGTTTCTGCCAGATGGTTAAATGAAAAAATGTTTGTGTATAAGCTTAGAGCAGCTAGTCTTCAAATGACTTATTGGACAGCTTCTTACAACGGGCCTCTTGGACAGGAGGCATATGAAACTCATAGGAACATTGCCCATGGAAAATCATGTTTCCCCAAATTATTAGTGACCATGCACCACCTATCCCATGTGACATCAATATTCTCCTCGGGGGAAACACTGTACCTCGACATGAGCTTCATTTAATACACTATGTCAAAGGAGATTAAATGTGACTTTTAAGAGATGGCTGTAACACTGACATGTTTTTCTACCTTTGCCTGTGGGATGCCTGATGTCATGTATGTTGGTCAACAAATACAAATAGGTCATTTCTTGGGCACTGCCCAACTTGTTTTTGTGATGAGATTTCTTGCTGGCCTGGATGTCACAAGGTGAGCAGTGCCCAAGGAATGACATTTATCATACAAATGACTCTTTAGTGATTCTTCCCATAGTCTTTAAAAACTTCCAAAGATTTTTCCAATTCCCCAGACCACCTCTAGCAGACGATTTCTTAGGGCCTATCCTTTCCCCCTTCCCCTATTCCTAGGGGATTTACAAATCTTTTTATTCAGCCTTCCTCTCTCACTTCATCCCTTTTTTGCAGCCACCAACACTCAGAAACACTCTGGAAACCTGCTGGCCATGCTGGCCAGGGAATCAAATAAGCAATCTTCACTCTCCCTCCAAGTTTTAGCCCTAGTCTTGCAGGAGACTGCCTGCAGGGACCTCTTCTTCCTCCCTGCCTCCATTCCCAGGGGAGTCCCCAGATCTTCTCATTCAGCATTCCTTCCTTATTCCTGTACATTTCTCTCAACCTCCAACACCAGAGGCATTTTCTAGCTAGTAACCCACTGGCCACACTACCCTGGAAATCAGATAGGAGATTTTCATTATGCTTCCTGTTTTCCATGTCCAAACCCTCAGGCTCATCTCCAGCCCAGTGGCTGACCATATGCAGGGCCTGTCTTTCCAGCCTGCCTCTATTCCCTGGAAACTCTGCAGATCTTGATGGTAAACACTGCAGGCTCGGATTTTTCAAAATCTACTTTATTTAGGGCTCTTCAATGCTTCTACCTCCCTTCCAACCGCTGACCAGAGGTAGGGGAGAAGAGGGTTCTTAGGAAAAAGGGGCTGTGGACCTTGGGGCAATTCCACTCTTCCATGTCTGGACACCAGCAGTCCAGCCAAATAGAAAACACCCAATAGTAACATGAATCCACAGCAGCAGCACGATTCAGCAGAAACAGCCAGACTCCACCGAATCAGGGAAAGCAGCAAGATTCTGCGGGAGTGGCACAAGAAGTTCTCTGGAAAATCTCTCTCTTGAGAAGTGCAGTATAGGAAAACGAAGACCAGTGAAGCAACCTGAACCTTACAAACTGATGCAAAAGCGTTGTCTCACTGTCCCTGGGCTTTATTTGCCCCTTCTCTGAGTGCACACAAGGCTGATTTTCCAGCTAGCAAACCACCCATCTAGCATGAGACAACTTCCAGCAAAACTTCACTTGCCCTCTTACATGTCTGTGTTTAGCTGACCAAGATCATATGCCCTCTCACCAGTTTGTTTTTAACTGAGAATGAAGTGAAAACAATTCCACATCCCACATTTGGGAGCAAAACAAACAAAAACAACACATAAAAGAAACCAAAACTTTCACTACAAAACACAGTTTTCCTCATCCTGTGAACACTCTGTGCCATCCATTCCTTTGTGTCAACTCCGAATACCAAAAAATACATTCTATCAGGATCCCCTGATGGCCATACTGGCAGGGAGTTGCAGGCAGTCCCTACCAAGCAACCCACAGACATCACATGCTCCTATGATCCAGAGAAGGCCACAGAATCCAAGAAAGTGAACATCCATCCAAGAAAGAAAAGACCAGATGTCAACACTTATAATTATCCCAAACTGAAATGTTTAGACCTCAATGTAAAAACACAATCATCAGCAGCCAGGAAAGTATGTCTTCAACAGAAGCTGCCAGCCATACTACAGAAGGCCCTGAGAAATGCCATGTAGCTAAAGTAAAATACAAGAGTCATCTATTTTGACTTGAGAATAGACACTGTGAATATGTTCAAGGACCTTAAAGAGGACATTAATGAAGACACAAACAGTGCAATGAAAGAAAGACAACAATTCAAGACATGAAGGAAGAAAAATAATCACTAAAGAAAACCCAAAGTGAGGTGAAACTGGAGATGAAATAAAAAAGAAATCAAAAACTTTAGAGATACGGAAGAGAGAATCTCAGGTATTGAAGACAAGGTAGAAGAAATGGATACCTCATTTAAAGAAAATGCTAAATCCAAAATCATCAAGGTATAAAATGTGAAGAAAATCTGGGGCATTATGAAAAGAAACAAATCTACAAATAAGAGGTATAGAAGAAGGAGAAGAAACCCAAGACAAAGTCACAGAAAAATATTTTCAATAAGATCATAAAAGAAGATTTTCTTAACCTAAAAAAGAAACATACAAAACACCAAATACACTGTAAAAGAAAAGATATTCCCTATGACATATTGTAATCAAAATATTAAATGTACAGAAAAGAGAAAATATTAAAAGCTTAAAGGGAAAAAGGTCAAGGAATGTATAAAGGGAGACCTATTAAAATAATACTGGACTTTTCAATGGGGATTCTAAAAGCTAAAAGAGCCTGGCCAAATGTTCTACAAACTCTAAGAGAGCATAGATGCTAGCCGAGACCACTACTCAGCCAAACTTTCATATGCAATAAATGTGAACAGACAGACATTCCATGACAAAACCAAACTTAAACAATATCTATCTACAAATCTATGCCTACAGAAAGCACTACTAGGATAATTTCAGCCTGAAGAGATTACTCATGTCCAAGAAAACATAAGGGATAAAACAACAGCAAATCAAAATAGGAGATGGGAGGCAGGAATACACATACACACTCATACTACAACAAACTAGTGAGAATCAACAAACACTACTAGTTGATAAATTTAAACATCAGTGGTCTCAATTCACCAATCAAAAGACATAGACTAACAGATTAGATTCAAAACCAGAATTCATCTTTTTGCTGCATCCGTGAAACATGCTGAACATCAAAGGTAGACATCAATCACTTCAGGGTGAAAGGATGGAAAAAGATATTCTGAGCAAATAGACTCCATAAGAAAGTAGCTATAGCCATGTTAATATCTGACAAAATAGACTTTAAAGCTAATGTGAAGAGATAGAGAAGAACACTCTGTACTCACTAAAGGAAAATAAAAACCCACCAAGAGAACATTGCAATTTTAACCTTTATACACCAAACACAAAGGCACCAGTGTTCATAAAAGAAACACTAGCTACTACAGCTAACATCACATGTTTACTCTCACAGAGAGATAGTGAGTGACTTCAAAACTGGAACCTCTCCAATAGATAGATTTTCCAGACAAAAACTAAAGAGAGAAATACTGGAGCTACATGGTGTCATAAACCAAATGGACCTAACAGATATTGACAGAACACTCACCCAAACACACACACACACACACACACACACACACACACACACAAATACTATCTTTTTCTCCACAGTTCATGGAACTTTCTCTAAAATGGTCCACATACTTAGACACAAAGAAAATCTCAACAGGTATCAGAAAATTGAAATAACACACTGCATCCGAACAGACCACCCCATAGCAAAGCTGGATATCAACAACAGAAAGCTTACAAAGTCCTGGAAACAAAACATCTCTCTACTGAATGAAGAATGGGTCAAGACAGAATTCAAGAAAGAAATTAGAGACTTTTCAGAATTGAATGCAAGTGAAAACACAATGTACACAACGAATGTGGTTCTACGAGGCAAGTTAACAACATTAAACGCCTAAATCAAAAATATATTAATAATGTAGCATACCTGAGAGCTCTCAAACAAAAAGAGGAAATAACACCAAAAAAGAATGCACAGCAAGAAATAATCAAACTCATGGCTGAAATCAACAAAATAGAAAAAAAAATACAAAGAATCAATGAAATGAAGTGTTGGTTCTTTGAGAAAAATCAGTAAGCTTGACAAATGCTTAGTTGGCCAAGTTAACTGAGTCTCACTGAGCATCACATGGCTCCAAAGGGATTTGGCTCCCCTTTGTCCCTCTTCTTTGTAGCTGCATTCCTAGGCACACATTGCTTCTCACATAGCCTCAGGCTGCCTCCATCCCACACCTGCTGCTAATCTTGACAGACACTTTACAGGACTGGCATTTCTAGTATGCTGGGGTCTCCCCTGAAGGTAAGGCTGCACCTTCACCATGACCTCTCCAGGCCTCTCTCCCTACCACGCCACACAGTGCCAAACTTTTTCCATTCTCTTAAAAACCAGTAGCATATGGGAGACTCTTACATTACCCAGTTCTGCTGCCAACTCTGTGTAGCCTTGACACCCTCCAGACCACAGTGTCTGTGTGCTGACCCCAGGGTATAATCCTCAGAAATTTTCACACACACACACCCACAAGGATGCTGGTCACTGATTAATAAACAGCGATTTTTGAGCTCTACCTAATCAGATTCTGATTACAAAATATCTCATGGATGATCCCAAAAAAGTCTGTGACAGACTCTCAAACTTCCCTCTGGAACTTGACATATCAGGCCTACTTTGTGCGCGTTGCTCTGGAATTATCTTCCACGTTCTCACAACAGCTCATCATACCTTGAACACTCAGAGGCTCTCCTGACCCAACATCCTCCCAGAATTCTCCCACAAAGAGAACATGGCCTATACCACTCTTTGATGCCAAGTTTTGTTCTAGTTTGCTTTTTGTTGCTGAAATATAACACTGAACAAAAATTAAAATAAAATAATAGTGGAAATAAAGGGTTTATTTCACTTACAAGTTATAGTTCATTACTGAAGGAAACCAGGGAAGGAAGTCAAAGCATGAGCCTGGAGACGAAACAGAATCAGAGTCCATGAAGGAATTCTTTTTACTAATAGAAATATCTTTATACTTTTTTACAGACCTTGATCAGATTTCACACCAAAACTTTGGTGAGTGTAGATAGTCATATAATTTGTTTGAGACATAGTATAGTCTATGGGCAACCAATTCTTAGAGAGCTATTATGCTCACTGAAATATCACAACATTTAGACCATGGTCTGCATCTGAGCCATAGAAATTGCTATAGTAGAGATACAGTAGGAAACTGAAATTTTTGAGTAATATAGACCCTCATATCACAGCAAAATATCCAATAGCTCAGAGCTCAGGGTGGAGAATAGTTGTAAAAGTATGTGGTTCAGTCTTCAGCACTGCATAAATTGGACACAGAGGCACACATCTGTAATCTCAGCACTGGGAAGGGGAAGGCAGGAGGATCTGATACTCAAGTTCATCCTTACATAGCCTTGCCTACATGAGCATAAAGGAAATAAAGAGAGATGGTGAGAGAGAGAGAGACAGAGAAACAGTGAAAGAGAAAACAGTGAAGGAAAAGAAAGGGGCACCAAAGAGGGAAGGACGGGGAGAAGCAGGAGAGAATCTCTCAGGTAACTTCAAGGAAAAGAGTTTTCCAAAGAGCCCAAGTGACACAGATCAGAAACACAATGTGTTCTGTCCAAACAGAGAATGCTCTCTGAGATGCTAGGTTGACTAAGATCAGCCAAGTGTGCCCAAGGTTGCTTGTACTTGCTCCTATGCTTCCAGCCACTCATTCTTAAAAAACTTTGCCCTGTACAATATGTCCTGTAACTAATCAGTACTTGACAGAACTGTTTCCTGAGCCCAGGGTGCAGAGCTTGACCTCCAGCTAGCCCCACCGCGATTTCCAAACTCCAGCAGTTTTCTCTGCTGGCTTAAGACTTTTCCATGGGCTTCTCTGCCCTCACTATTCAACATCTAAATGTTAATCCACATCCAGTGTTGGGCACTTTCAATGTAAAAAGTGTCAATAAATGCACCCACTCGGCTCTTTTCAGTCAGTCTAAAACTTTTTAAAGGCCAACCACGTGCAAAATAACCATTAAGAAAAGAAAGGCTATTAGTTGTGGAGTTAAGAATTCAAAGGATATAAAGCAGGAATTGAAAGACAAGCAGAGACAGAAAGGCAAGTCCGGGTCCCCCAGTGCAGCAGTTTTCTTTGTCTCTGTGATTTTAAGCATCCATTTAAGGGATGAATTCTATAGTGAGCTTCCCACAGAACAAATTTTCACCTAGGTTTTTTTGTTTTTGTTTTTGTTTTTTTGCTATAATCTGTGTCAAGGTGAGGACACTGGCAGGCCAACTTTTACAACTCTCAGTTCTGACTCCTTTGATCCTATAACTCTAGGGCATATATGTCGATTGGTCAGCTGGGATAACAGAGTGTGTGGGAAGAAAACTGAGCTGAAACTTCAGGTTCCTGCATCCTGAATATTGTTGTGCAGTGTTTGTTATTGAATCTTTGTAGAAACTGAGCAGTTATTATACTAAAGTTTCACCCAAAAGGAGTAATTGTTGAAATGGAACTAGGTAGCTCAGTTTTTTCAATGACACACATATTTTCTACCACATCTCTAACGGGATCTCAGAAGAGGCAAAGGCTATGGATTCTGGATGATGCACAGACTATAATGCACGTTTCTTAATATGACTAACTTTCAAACACATGATGGGAGTCGCGCTCTGCTCTGAGAACACACTAGTACTTGTCTGTGCCTGGACTATAAGCCACACAATAGCTTTGTGGTACAGAGAGACCCTGAGAGGAAATAGTATTAAGCCATGGGTGATGAGCAATGAGGACATTACTTTCTAGGTAGGAAGAAAAGGCCCTGTGTTTTCAGTGAAGACAGGTGACATCTACCTTATTATGCCCTCTCAGATTGTTTGCAGGCAGGAGGTGGCAGAATCAGCCTTCTTGTGACTCATCTTCAAAACCAACACAATACAACCAGGTATCACAAATCACAAGCATTTACAAATAATGCCTGAATGAGAGTAGGGGGAAAAAGTGCACTCAAAAGGCAAAGGCTTTTCCCCCACGATTGTATACGGTAAGTATTAGACAACTATAAAATTTCACAAGATGCACACTGATACTGATACCATTACAGAGCAAGTCGCATATGTCATGTTACCTAATTCATACTTGGTATTGAGTATTTTCTGATTTATGCAGAGAACCTAAGAATAGTCCAATCAGACACAGGGCACAATCTGAAAACAATTGGAACATGCAGCTTATGTGAAGACGCTTCTGGTTTATAATGATTTTCGTCCTTCAGAGCTTGGGGGATAGGATAATCCTGAGTCTTTACTCACATACCTAATGCAGCAGGTTTCAGCTTGTGGAAGGACATAGTTTCTCCATTCTCAACTCTACATCTGTTCATTCTCTGTCCCTAAGCAATGGTGAGCTGATTTGACAATGGATCCTTTACAACTCACCCATCATAGACAGCCTGGCTTAACATCTGGAGATATTTTGGTTGTGTCTTACATGGCATTGTCACTCACGCATACCACATGCTCACTTCCTACCTCCTATTTCCTGCCAGTCTGTGAAAACTTGCTGAATAGTTACCACGTGATTATTTCAGGGGTGGGGGGGGGATATGAATGATTTACCTCATAATAACGGTCATCTATCAGAATACATTTTCCCCACTAAAAAGGCGATTTTGCTGTTTTGATAAACGTCAGCTAAATTTTTCATTAGTTGGATGACTGTATTCTGGCACCTGTTTATAATGTCAACTAATATATTTTCATGAAATAAAACCTTGGGAGACGAAACCAGGAAAGTGGTGTTTAAGAAGATATATTACCTTTCAGAATGGGGGCTCTGTGTACCTGAATTTTGAAAAGGTCTCCAGGGATTTCATGTCTTTCATTCAAATAATCACATGTTCAGCATAGTGCGTCACTCTCACGTGTCTTAGATCAAGTTGTGCCTAATGCTTCAAAAGACAGGAATCACACAAGTGAGGAGATTTACGTTCAGACATTCTCACAGGGTACCTTGGAAGCTCTACATACTAAAATCTCACATGCAAAAGACAAGCTTCAGAATTTGGCAAGCAAGCTAATGTGTTTATTGGAGAACAGTGAAGTCACGAAACAATAATTTATTCACCAATAAATTATTACTGATGAAGAAGGAAAGTAACAGAAATTACACATAGAGAGGACCTAGCCCCTCTGCCCATGGGCTCAGATGTAGCCCATGGGCAGCTCAGTCTCCATGTGGATTCCCTAGTTAGAAGAGAAAAGACAGTCTCTAACATGAATTCCTGCTCCTTGATCACTTCTCCCTGGCAGAGTGACCGACCCAGCCCACAAAAGAAGAGGATCCAGGCAGTCCTGATGGGACCTGATAGGCTAGGGTCAGATAGTAGGGGAGGAAGAATTTCCCTATCAGTGGACTAGGGGAGAGAGATAGGGGAGAAAGAAGGAGGGAAGGTAGGAGAGGGAGAAGATAAGAGAGAGGGTTACAACTGGGATACAAAATAAATAAATTATAAATGAAAGAAAGATAGAGAAAGGAAGGAAGGAAGGAAGGAAGGAGGGAGGGAGGGAGGGAGGGAGGGAGGGAGGGAAGGAAGGAAGGAAGGAAGGAAGGAAGAAAGAAAGAAAGAAAGAAAGAAAGAAAGAAAGAAAGAAAGAAAGAAAGAAAGAAAGAAGGAAAGAAAGGGAAAGAAATTACACAATCTATAGTCAGGAAACGCAGAACAATCACCTTATATAATGACATCTGCAATTTGTACATTTCCAAGGAAGTTTGAATAGTGTGAAGCTATGTACAATTTGCAGTTTCAAACACATTTCAAATGATCTTGTTTAATATGTATTTAGATGATCTGAAATGCAGAAGTTTACATTTTAAAATATATTCAACCTAAAATAACTGTTAACTTCCAGGAGCTTGATTGATGCTCCTAAAGACAGAGGTAGAACTTTGACCAATTTTATAACTCATTAAACAATTCACATTTTCTTTAACTTACTATACGGGAGTCTCACCCACTTTTTTTTTTTAAGACAGGGTTTCTCTGTGTAGCCTTGACTGTCCTGGACTCACTTTATAGACCAGGCTGTCCTCGAACTTACAGAGATTCGCCTGCCTCTGCCTCCCCGAGTGCTGGGATTGAAGGAATGTGCACCATGCTTGGGTAGGCCTGTTTACTTAGTAATTAAAAATAGTTGAATTTACATCCTATATAATTCTAAAAAGATTTACATATTTATTATTTTTATGTGTGTGTGCATGTACTTATGTGTACTGTGAAAATGACCTCTGAGATCAGATCTGCTAGAATTGGAGTTACAGGTATACATATACACACACACATATATGTGTAGCTAAATATCAAGACCATTTAGTGGGGCTGCAGAGCTGGCTCAGTGGTCAATAGTATTCTTCAGAGGACCTGAGTACAGTTCCCAACACCTGTATCATGTAGCTCCCAACCACCTATACCGCCAGCTTCAGGGGATCCGATGCCCTCTTCTGGCCTCTGTGGGTACCTGCACATGTATGTGTGTATACCCACACATACACTAATAATTACAAAGAAAAGAAATCTTCTTTAAAGGCATTTTTTTTTTCAGAATTCTGTCATATCATTAATCTACTATCACAAGGTAGTTTCGCACATTCTTTAGTTTCACGGAGAATCACAAAATAAATATATCTTTGTGACTATTAACCTATAACCAAAGAATTTCATTAACGTTGCAAGTAAAATAATTCATCTTTTTAATTGGTACACATTCCATTAAACACAGTATTATTTCTCTGTTCTTTTACATGTTGAATGGCATCTGGTTACTTACAATTTGGTGCTATTATGAATAAACCGCTATGGATATTTTTGTAGACATACACAGCAAGTTGCTTGTGTATAACCAAAAGTAAAATTGCTTGATCACACATGTATTTAGAAAAAGATTCTGAACAAATTTCCAAAGTGGTTATAAAATTGTAGATTCTTGTCAGTGATGTATAGTCTATTTGTTCCCATGCTGATCAACATTTCATTTCGACAGTCTTTTGTTTTAGCCATGTGGTAGATTTGGCTCCTGTGTAACAAGGCACAAGACAGAAGCCAGGCCTCCATCTTGCTTTGTGGCTCTGTATCTATTGTTTTGTTTGCTTCCTATCACAGTGCTAGTCATTTGTCTCGCCTCTCCTTTCCCTTGCCTTTTCTTGTCTTTGCAATTTTCATTATGAAAAAAATTCAAATATGCAGAAAAGCACAGTTGAAAATAAAACATATCGGTATGCCCATGGTTTACGTGTCATGGTGCTTTGCTATTGATATCGCATAGATTTTGTTTAATATATCAAGTAAATTACATATATATACATATATATGACATTTAAGTCATATTTTCTTATATGACATTTTAAACAATGAATTCCTAATGTAGCCTACCACCTTACGCATAGTCCAATTTCCCCAGTTATTAACACATCTTTTCATTTGTTTTGTTCACAATAACATTAAGGCCACACACTCACTTTGGTCCCATTCAGTGGCACAAGAATTCAAATGTGGGACTTAAAGGACAGCTCAGTGAGTGAGAGCACTTTTTGGGCAGGGATGAGGATCAAAGTTTGAATGCTTAGCTCCCATGGAGGAGGGAAAAAAGATGAGCATGTTTGTGAGTGCCTGTCACCCAAGCATTAGGGACTGTAGATGGGCAGATCCTGGGATCTTGAAGGGGAGCCTAGCTGAAACAGCAAGTTGCTTGTTCACTGAGAGACCTTGCCAAGGTGAGAAGGCAGAGGATGGTAAAGAAGAAGACTCAATGTCCTCTTCTGGGTTGTGCACACGCATTCACATGCACGTACTTCAACCACACTCACACAGTAATTCGAATGCAGCTTTTATTACCTTACCCTTATCATTATTATTAACCTGCGACAAAACATTATTTGCACAGGTTTTTCTATTTATAAAACCTTTCTAACACGTAATCATTGTACAGCATGCATAAGTAAACACTCAAGTAGTTAATATTTTGTAAAGCTCTATTATTTGTTTAAACACTGGAGTGTTCCAGGCAGTAGAAATTGTGCTGAGTACTTCATCTTTAGGTGACAAAACAAATAAAAACCTAGAGTTTCTTACACAAGCCAACATGGAAACTTTAGGTGGTATTGGATTTAAAAAATATCTATTTAAATTCTCTAAAAGGATTATCATTATCTTCACAACCAGTTTTCTCACATATGATTTCCATTCTTGGTAAAAATTGATTAACCTTTTATTGCTATTATTAGTAGCAGGTAAAAGAAGTCTGTATCTGTTCTGAATATAAAAATCAAATTAACCATACATGACATTCTTGGTGAAAACGGTATTAGGATTTTACTGTTGCTCCAATTAAAATTTGAGTTCCTAAAAATATTCAGGACACATTTAGAGCAAATATGTGGAACTAAAACTCTATTGTTTTTTCCCCCTCCTAAATGAGCTTAGGCAACTGAGAGGGTCTGACAACAATGACCCAGAGTCTCAGAAAAGAGCTCAAGGTCAGCAGTTGACTTGAGGCTGACAACATCCCAACTGCTCCTAAGCCTACTGAATACTGTGCATCCTGCTGGCTCTGCCTCCCTAGGGATGGGGTTATAGTTACATCTGACTTTTGCATTGACAATAGGGGTCCTGCTCTGTGGTACTGATGCTTGAGCAGCCATCACTTTACTGACTAAGCCATCTTCCCAGGCTCCTCTTAATGCTTTTGACTACTCTTGACACACATTGGTCAGCTACACTAGCCATTGTTCATTTCCTCGCTGTCTGCTCTATTTCCTCAAGACTGCTCTAGCAGAAAGAGGAGAGGTGACTTGTGTTAAACAAAACAATCGTTTGGCTGAGTTTTCAGGAAAGTCAGCTTCCCTTAGCCATTGTGTGCATGACAAAAATACAAGGAACCATTTTATGGGGTAAAATGCAGGAGATTCTTCTGAATGTACCAGTCAAGAAAGAGAGAACATTTTGGGACAGAAGTCAGGAGGGAAAAGTAAAACAATGGCATGAAACCCTGTGGACTAATCCTCCCTTGGATGGTCTGTGTGCCTTGCATGTTTATCATTTGGATAAATGCATTTGTGTGTGTGTGTGTGTGTGTGTGTGTGTGTGTGTGTGTGTGTGTGTGTGTTTTATTAAAATCTTTTTCCTGAGGGTGCAAGAACTAAAGAAACCTAGAGAAAACCTGGATGCTATGGCTGGGAGTGCCTGAATATAACAGAATTCTTCTCTTTGACAAGCACAAAGATACAGACCTCTTAGGGCTAGGAACACCCTTCCCTTTCTTTTCCTGGAACTTCTGTCACTCACTCATCATACCTCTTACACTCCCAAGAAAAGTCATCCTGATGTCTAATCATTGCCCCAATCCCCAGAGAAGGGACATCCCCAAGCACACAGGGTGAGGTGGAACAATCCTGGCTTTCTGGCAGTATGGCACACCTGACCCACACTGCCCCAGTCAATTGACCTTGGATAAAGACAGATGACTTTTAAAGAGCTGCTGGGAAATAGCAACTCTGAAGCGACAAAGAGGAGCTATTCTTGATGATTATCACATGCTTTCATCCTAAACATGTTGGAATGAGAAGTCTGCAATTGCCTCTCTGTTATTCCTGTCTCAGGTCACACAACGCCAACTCTCTATTGGCCTTCTTCATCCTTGGGAAGGACTCACTGTTCTAGAGGAGCCTGCCTCCTCACTGTTTTCCCCAGCAACATAGGCTCCTGCTCCTGCCATAGGTGTTTGTGGGTTTTTTGTCTGAAAGGTAGACATAGAGTTCTAAAAAGGGTGGGCTCTCTCACTTTTATTTTCAGCCAACATCTGGATGGCCCTTCACTAGCCTAACTACAGCCTGGGAGAATGATTATCCTGACCAAATTATCATCATGTTGAAGAAAATCATTAGAGTCCTACGAAGAGAGACATAAGATGTGGCCACCTCAGACATTCTGCCAAAATTCACCTTCCTCTGTCATAGTACTTGTTGTTGCTTGTTAATTGCCTAGGTTAAGACCAAATCTTAACTTTATCTTTTAGTTCCCTCCTGCTGTTCAGCAACGAAATATATTCAGACCTCCGGGCCCGAGGAACTTAGCGGTCACAACCCCCTCTTCTCAGTGCCAAGATAGGGAGTGAAGGTAGCTTTGATGCTGAAAAGAAAGTGTGTGTTGAATGTTGCTAAATTATACAGCTTGTGTGCAGGCTAGTTCATGTCATCTTGACACAAGCTAAAATCATCTGAGAAGGGAACCTCAATTAAGAAAATGCCTCTATAAGATCAGGCTGCAGACAAACATACAGGGCATTGTCTTTCTTTCTTTCTTTCTTTCTCTCTCTCTTTCTTTCTTTCTTCCCTCCCTCCCTCGCTCCCTCTCTCCCTTCCTTTCTTCCTTCCTTCCTTCCTTCCCTTCCTCCTCTCCTCCCAGCTCCCTCCACCTCCTCGCTCCCCCAGATTCACGCCTCCTCAGTTTCCCTTCAGAAAAGAGCAGGCCTCCCAGGGATCTCGCCCAAGCATGACATAACAAATTACAGGAAGATTAAGCACATACCCTCATATCAGGGCTGGACAAGACAACCCAATAAGAGGAACATGTTTCCAAAAGCAGGTAAAAGAGTGAGAGGCAGTTTCCACTCCCACTGTTAAAAGAGTCCCAAAAGAACACCAAGCTAAACAACCATAACATATATGCAGAGGACCTAGGTCAGACCCAGAAAGGCTCCCTGATCATCAGTTCAGTTTCTGTGAGCCCCTGTGAGCCCTGGTTAGTTGCTTCTGTGGGTGTTCTGGTGGTTTTCTTGACCCCTCTGGCTCCTACAATCCTTCCTCTCCCTCTTCGGCAGGATTCTAGGGCATTTTTAAAATTAGTGCTTGAAAAAAAAAATAGTGCTTGATGTGGATGGCTGAGCACTTTTTTTTTTTTAACCATTCCTAGGCTGGTGGTCCTGTGTTCTATGCAAATGCAGGCTGGACACATCATGGTGAGGAACTCAGTAAGCAGCACCCCTTTTTTGCTTCTGGATAAACTCCTCTCTCAGGTTTCTGCTCTGTTTATGTTCTGATCTTTTGATAATGAAGAGTGACATGGAAGTGTAAGCAAAGTAAACCCTTTTCTCCCCAACTTGATTTCTGGTAATTGTGTGTCATTGCAGCGATAGGAACCCTAACTAGGACAGTGTGGAATCACAGATATGGAATGTATGCAGTGTTTGATGGCTGGGGATAAAAGGGTTGCCCCTGACACATTATCTGTCACATACTGCTGTCAAGAAGGGAGCATATGGCTCACAGTGGGAACTAGAAAGCCCTCCAGAGGACAGACATGCCCTCTGGGAGAAGAGCCAGACACTTTGTCTTCTCATCTCCTTTCCAAATGGGTAACCAACTCTCAATTCCAACCTTTATGCTGCACTCCATAAATCCAGGACCAGTTTGTGCTTATACTTTAAAGAAAACTTGCTTAATTTTCTGTAGCAATCCTGCTTGTCCTAGGTACCATTAGGGACTGTGGAAGCGTGGCCATCTAGTGGCAGCCTTAACCATAACACTATTCTCCACTTGGAGTTCTTCCGTAAGTGGGAGAGGAAATAGATGAGCTGAGATCTCTATACATAAATGCTTTTCTTCCTTAGAGACCACAAAGATCTTCGTAGAACACGAAAATCTGATTTTTCTATTTTAGCTTTTATGCTATCTTCTCTCCTGGACTCTCCAAGAATTCTGAAGGGTTCTCTTCAGGGAACCTCTCCTCAGTTTGAGTTTCCCTAGAGAGAAGGACCCCTCACTCCCTCCACTTCCTCACTAGCTTCTATCTATAGCTTTTACCATTGATTCTTCTCAATTCTGAGACAACACATTTCCTCAAACTCCAAAGGAAAAGATAATGAAGAGTTCCAAGCCTATCGGTTGCATAATATAGCCAATCCACTGAACCCACATGTCACCTGGAGACTTCACTGGACATTTGTCACATGTGATGGCAGTAGAAATGTTAGAAAGATAACACCCACATAAAAATGTGGTTATTTAAACTCCTGCTAGTTTCATACCAGAACTAAGTGATTTATGATTTGCAATCATTGTTGCTAAAGATGACACATGCCTTGGCCACAGGACATAGAGAAATCAAGCTCAAACTGAGCTGGCTGCTTCGTCCTTGCTCTCCAGAATTTAAGGCAAAAGGCCATTGGAATTCTGAATACGAACCTATGGCATGGTGCATATATTTTCAGTCCTATCCAGCATCTCAATGGGTAGTCATTGTGCAATTTCTTCAAGACTTTGTAGATTTTTCTCATCTAGAACTACCTTTATTGGTGTTATTGCAAGTTCCAGATTTTGATTCAAATATTCCTCCAACCTCTGCTCTATGGCTTTTTAATTTAGCATCTAATCTCTCAGTGTCTTTTTTCTCCAAGTCTATCTTATTCTGATCTCTCCCAAGAGGATATACAAAATTGAAATCGTCATTGAAAAAACTGTATCTTAAGAGAAACAAACTCAATGTATTTCAGAAGCACTGTGTCATTGTGTCTTCCTCCATTTTCAACATCGAAAATACTCTTCTTTAATCTCAAATTTTCTTCCTAAAGACTTTACTTTTGTATAGACCTATCTTCCTTTCTAGACCTTACCAGTTCAGATGTTTGAGGCTTCTTCTTCTGTCTCTGGCTCCCCAAGGGATCTTGATCCATCCCCCACTCTGGGAAGATATTCAATCCACAAAGTGTTTGCCCCTCTGGCCTGCATGACTCAGGCCAGCAAGAGACCCTTCTCAACGGGATTTAGCCTCCTGTCTTGGCTAGAAAAGTCTGCCTTTGAGAAGCTTTCTTGTGTTAAAGGGACATTCTTTTTTTCCCTAGCAAGGGCTTCTGTCTCTGGAGTTTGTATCAGTGTTTGTTTTTCTGCAGCCTTCAGGAAGCTTTGCTGCTCTGCAGGGGGTTGGTCTGTCTAATCAGAAAACTCTAAGTTCCTGCTTTTGAAACTGCAGTTCCTTTCTTTATGAAGAGAACTAAAAAACTGCTTTGTAGTTTTACTTTCTATTTAAGTATGACTAGATTTGTATAAATTCTGCCCCATCTTTGTACACCAAAATTATTGTTATTGTTATTTTTATAAAACTGTTTCTTTCTCAGTTTCTCTCTTAACCCAGGTATTACACGAATAATTGAGACCTTTATATTTGTTAATAATAAGTGTCACAACACAATACCTGAGCAGTTACTACTCTATCCTTAACCCTCTAAGCTAATTTGGCTTCCTCCCAGGGTACTTGCTCTCTGTAGCATTCCTGCTCCAGCTCCTCTGTTGGTCCCTCCTGGACATCTGTCCTGTGGCTGAATACCCTTAATTCCTCCTCTAACTCATTCTCCTCCAGCTGTCAGGAAGTCCAGCCCTATTATCTCTCCTGCTCAGTGATTAGCTATACGCTGCTTTGTTGGCATTTCAGGGGACAATTTGGGAGCAGTGTTTACACAACATTGAGAAAAGAAATTCTCAGACCAAGAATTGCAACCAGATATGGGGCAGGGGTACAAAAATCAGCTTTTTAATTACACAGTAACCTTATACCGACAATTGTCAGCTAATCCCAAATTTCTCTTCCTACAATGGAAACATTTTCTTCAGTGGTGTAACCTCTACGATGGTACCCAGCGACCTGTAAACACTCCTATGACAACTCTTCACTGGACAACCGAAAAGGAGGCTCAGTCACTGGGAGGAAGTAATTCTCTTCCCAAAAGTCATTATTTGCCTATAGTTCTTTTTCTAGGGTTGGCACTTTGTGACTTTTTTCCTCCCTCCATGTTTGTATGTGCACTGCTGTTGCCATTGTTCAAGTCTTGTTTTTGAAGACATTTCTGGGATAAACTGTTTCTCAGCCGACTTCCTGGCATTCTTGCTCTTACAGTCTAAAATAATTTTTTTAATGTGTTCATGTGAAACTTTTGCTCTCACTATAAAAGGATGGGTCCCTGGGATAAGGACTGTCCCAGGGTCCAATGATCAAAGGTCAATCTTCCAAACGGTGTCTCATGAAAAAAGAGGCCCCTGAAATTTCTGATATCTGGTAATGCCATACCAATATCTATGATGAGACCAATGATGGAAAGTAACATTACAGAACTTCTTTTGCACAGTGCTATTTTCTTTACTGCATTAATGTTGTCCGCTAAAGAACTGAAAACCCCTAAGATAAAATATTTTCAACCTACCCCATCTCTGTCTCTGTTTCTCTGTTGTCCCCCTCCCTCCCTCCCTCTCTCTCTCTCTCTCTCTCTCACACACACACACAAACACACAGTAGACATGTTTTCCTTGTATTACCAATGTCTCATTTTTTGTTAGGAACCATTCTATTTATTTATCTATTTATTATTTATTTATTCATTCATTCATTCATTCACTTTACATTCTGGTTGTAGCCCCATACCTCCTCCTCTCCCAGTCCTACCCTCTCTTCCTCATCTCCACCTTGTCCCCTAACCTATTCATCAGAAAAGAGGAGCTCCCTTTCCCACCCACCGCAGTTCATCAAAGCTACATCAGGACTGAGCGTGTCTTCTTTCCCTCTGGTCTAGCAAGACAGTCTCACCAGGCAGAAGTGATCAAAAAGCTAGAAGTGAGTCCCTGTCCAATGCATTCCCCACTTCCCTTACTAGGAGACCCACATGAAGCCCAAGCTGCCCATCTGATACATCTGTAGGGGGCCTAGGTTCCATCCATGAATGGTTCTTGGTTGGTGCTTCAGTCTCCACAGGTACCTCTTGGCCCTGGTTAGTTGGCCCTGTTGGTCTTCTTGTGGAGCTCCTGTCACCTTCAGCTCCTTTTTTCTTTCCTTCTGCTTTTCCACAAGACTCCCTAAACATCACCCACTGTTTGGCTGTGAGTTTCAGCATCTGTTTTGAGGCACTTCTGGGTAGAGGACAGCTACAACATGCCTGGGTATATACCCAAAAGATGCTCCACCATACCACAAGGACACCTGCTCAACTATGTTCACAGCACCTTTATTCATAATAGGCAGAATCTGGAAACAACCCAGATGTGCCTCAAACGAAGAATGGGTAAAGAAAAAATTACACAATGGAATAGTACTCAGCTATTGAAAACAAAGAAATCATGAAATTTGCAGGCAAATGGACAGAACTAGAAAAGATGATCCTGAGTGAGGTAACCCAGGCCCAGAAAGACAAACGTGGTATGTACTCACTTATAAGGATCACTCTTTTAACACAGCTATTCTTGCGTTTGGCCGTGACTCAAAAAATACCACCTTTGATCAGTTTTAAAAGACTAGAGTAGCCTAACAGAGACATGGGACTTACCTATAGATTCAAATGTATTGGATAGGCCACATCAGCTTAACCTATATAAGATAAACTAAGAACTTTGCTCATTTTCCCCTTAGGAAACAATACCCCATAATTCCAAGGCTATCACCAGACTCATCCTTGCAAATCACTCTACTCTACTATACAGTATAAACTCTACTCTATTTTGTAACTCTACCTATTATGCTCCTCATAGAGTCAAATGTTTCTCATAGAGTAACGTAGAACATAAGACTTATCAATGAAAATATCATTCCAGTACACCTATCTGTGTCTAATTCCACACACTGATAAAAATTGATATATGCAGAGACTTTGTTGGTTATAATACTAGACTTAATGGATGCTTTTTTTTTTTTAACTGTATTCCCTTCTATCAGATCTTCTAGTTTTTTATTGGATTTTTTCCTTTGGTCTGACAGTTTTGGTCTGACAGTTTCATAGTATAACTAATGTATTCTGATTACTCCCCCTACATGAATTCTTTCATTTCTCTTCTATCATTACTGATGAACTTCCACCCTCACCTGTCCTTTTTTCAGTTTTATGGCTTTTAGGCTGTACCTCATTTAGTTTATCCAGGCCCCTGTACAATCATTGTATGGTACTATCCATTGGAAGGGTCACCAGTGGGTACACAGCTGATTTCAATGACTCCTCCTCTTCCTGGACCTATTAGAAGCAAATAAATTGTCAGTGAGCAGTAGGGTCCTGTCCTGGTTAGTTGTTGTTGTCAACTTGACAAAAGCTAGAATTATTTGGGGAAGAAACCTCACCTGAGAAAAATGTCCCCATCAAATTGCCTGAACACAAGTCTGTAGGGCATTTTCTTAATGATTGACATGGGAGGACCCAGCTCACTAGGAATGATGCCACTCCTGGGGAGGTGATAGCAAGTGTTATCAGAAAGTAAGCTGAGCAAGCCATAGGGAGCAAGCCAGTAAGCTTCTGTCCTCAGCTGTCTCTACTTCAGTTCTTGCCTCCACATCCTTGCCTTGAGTTCCTGCGCTGCCTTTCTTTTGGAATGAACTATAACCTGAAATAAAACCCTTTCTTCCCCAAGTTGATTTTAGCCATGGCATTTTATCACAGCAAAAGAAAGGAAACTAAGAGCACTTTCCTGAGCCTCTTCTTCATATATATCTGACTGTTGAAAAGACCATTCTTGTGCAGATCCAATCAGAGGCTGCAGCTGCTATTAGTTCATGATCACAAAGGATAAAGTCATTGTGCTTTAAGAGCATTTTGTAGACCATCTCCTTATTTCTTGTCTCTCACATTCTTTTCCAACATTCCCAAAGCCTTAGAGAGGATGTTATAAGTGTTTCTATGAGGAATAAGCTTTCAAATGCCCCACCCTCAGAGGATGAGCTCAGCAGTTGCCCTAAATAGTCCTTGCCATAATTGCTAGACAGTCCTCACTATTTTGGTCATACCCTGTCCAAGGACTTTAGCAGCCTATATTCTAGAACTATCATCCAATATTGGACAATGTTCTCCCCAACTCTTCTTCAGAGAAACTCATCAGTCAGCATGTTAACAAACTTTAAACTAAAGGAAAAGTCAATTATCTAGGTTTCATTTTGCCTCTGGCACACTGGCCTCACCTGTAGACGGCTCACAGCTGTTGTAGATTATCCCTCTTTCCAAGCTAAGATGTAACTTTAGGTCTTCATAGAACTAAGTGTTTCTTAGTGAGGATTGATCATCTTACCCTGGGTCCTCTTTCTTGTTTATCTTTTTTTAGGTGTATAGATTTTATTATGTTTATCATATCGTATAGGTCTATATAAGTGAGTATATACCATGTGTTCTTTCTCCTTCTGGGATACCTCACTCAGAATGATCTTTTCTAGATCCAACCATTTGCCTGCAAATTTCATGATTTCCTCATTTTTGATTGCTGAGTAGTATTCCATTGTGTAAAAATACCACAATTTCTGTATCCATTCTTCTGTTGATGGACATCTGGGTTGTTTCCAGGTTCTGGCTATTACAAATAAAGCTGCTATAAACATGGTTGAGCAAATGTCCTTGTTGTGTACTTGAGCAAATTTTGGGTATATGCTTAGGAGTGGTATATCTGGATCTTGAGGAAGCATGATTCCTAATTGTCTGAGAAAGTGCCCGATTGATTTCCAAAGTGGTTGTACCAGTTTACATTCCCACCAGCAGTGGAGGAGGGTTCCCCTTTCTCCACAACCTCTCCAGCATGTATTGTCATTTGAGTTTTTTATTTTAGCCATTTTGATGGATATAAGGTAAAATCTCAGGGTCGTTTTGATTTGCATCTCCCTGATGGCTCAGGATGTGGAGCATCAATTTAAGTGTTTCTCTGCCATTCCATAATCCTCTACAGAGGATTCTCTGTTTAGCTCCGTACCCCTTTTTTTATTGGATTACTTGATTTATTGCTTTTTAACTTCTTTAGTTCTTTATATATTCTGGATATCAGCCCTCTGTCAGATATAGGGTTGAAGATGGTTTCCCAGTCCGTAGGCTGTCGTTTTGTTCTGACAACAGTGTCTTTTGCTTTACAGAAGCTTTTCAGTTTCATGAGGTCCCATTTATTAAAGAAGATAAACAAGAAAGAGGACCCGGGGTAAGATGATCAATCCTCACTTAGAAAGACAAATGGGATGTACATTGGACGTAGGAGAAAACAAATAACAGGACAGGAGCCTACCACAGAGGGCTCCTGAAAGACTCTACCTAGCAGTGTATCAAAGCAGATACTAAGACTCATAACCAAACCTGCGGCAGAGAGCAGGGAATCATATGAAAGAATGGGGAGTTAGTATGATGTGGAGAGTACAGGAGGTACTCTCCTGTACTTACTCCACAAGGACCAAATATATCTGGGCACAGGGGTCTTTTCTGAGACTGATACTCCACCAAGGACCATGTATGGATAAAACCTAGAACCTCTGCTCGGATGTAGCCCATGGTAGCTCAGTAACCAATTGGTTTTCCCTAGTAAGAGGACCAGGGACTATTTCCGACAGGAATTCAATGGCATGCTCTTTGACCTCCCCACCCTCCAAGGGAGGAGCAGTCCTGCTAGGCCACAGAGGAGGATTTTGCAGCCAGTCCTTAAGATACCTGATAAAACAGGGTAGATGAAATGGGAGGAGGTCCTCCCCTATTACTGGACTTGGAAAGGGGCAGGGAGGAGATAAGGAAGAAAGGGAGGGATTGGGAAGGAATAAGAAGTTGGATACAGAGTTAATAAAATGTAACTAATAATAAAAATAAAAAGAAAGAAAGAAAGAAAAACTAAATGGTACCTAAGAATATAGATCCTGTCAATTGGGAAACTATCTATGAGAAACTAAAGGAGAACCTACAACTCATGCCATTCTAGTAATATTAGAGGGAACAAAATAACCTCTGTTAAACTAAAAATTTTAAAAATCCCTTATTGGGGCACAAGCTTTGGAAGTACCCCAAAGACTTAAACCTTTCAGTTATTTGTTACTTGGAAACAAGCAATCACTGTAGAGTTTCCTTTTCGTCCTCTAGACCCACACAATCAACCTATGGAATATCTACAATTAGACCCTATGGCCAAAAGATGCCTCCCTCACTAGAAGCACTATTTGGAGATGAGTTTTGTGCAGGAAGTCAAGTATGGATCTATTTGTATTCTTCTATACGTAGCCATCCAGTTTAAACAGAACCATTTGTTGAAGATGCTGTCTTTTTTTCACCAGTGTATATTTCTGGTTTATTCATTACAAATAAGGTGTCCATAGGTGTGTGGACTTATATCTATGTCTTCTGTTCAGCTTCAGTGATAAGCATATCTGTTTTAATAACAATTCTGTGCTGTTTTCATTACTGTCACTCTGTAGTATAACTTCAAATTGAGGGTAGTGTTACCTCCAGAACTATATTCTAAAGATAGCAATACACAAACCTCTTTACTTTAAAAAAGTCATTACTACTAGTTTTGCTTCATGACAAGATAGCTCCATTATACCCTTCTAAATCACTTTATGGAGGCTTACTGTGATGACATAAATAATGGCCCCCATAGTTGAATGCTTGGTCACCAGAGTGTGGCACTCTTTGAAAAAAAAATAGGAGGTATAGCCTTGTTAAAGGAAGTGTCACTGGGGGTGAGTTTTGAGGTCTCAACATCCCAAACTAAGCCCAAAGTCTCTCTACTGGCCAGTGAATAAAGATATAACTTTCAACTGCTTCTCTAGGACCATTTCCGCCTTTGTGCCAATATGGACTAAACCTTTGACACCGTGAGCCCTCGATTAAATTATATAGATGTAGATATCAATATAGCTATAGATATGAGTTGCCTTGGTCATAGTAACACTTCACAGCAGTAGAGCAAGGACTAAGATACATACTTAATGTTCTTCTCACTGAAGTTGAACCAACAATCAGTCAGGTTAGTCACATTGTTGGAGCATTGCCAAGAGACCTTGGAAGCCTGTGAGATTAAATGTCAGATCAAGCCAAAGGGTGCTTGTAGTCCCTTGGCCCAGAACTCAAACCCTTATCAAAATTTAGAAGAAAAATAATGCTTCATCAGTAGCTCTCTTTTGGGAAGGAGCCTACCCTGCTAACCTCTCTATTTCTCCAGCTCTGATCCTCTGATTCTCTGAATAAGACCTGGTTGCCAGGAATTCATTTCCCAGCCTTATCTTTCAAATCTATTGAAGATCTTAGATACCTCTCTAAAAACAATAACAATAACAAAAACAAACAAACAAAAACCATTTTTATTTATAAATGCCTTCAAATCCGAGGTGTTCTCAACTCTTTCTTCAATGTTGATGAGTTCCCTTTTCTGTAATCCTCCTCATGAGCTTCTTGCTTTTCCCAGTTCTACTATATGTAGTATAGACATCTTCCTAAGATAGTATCTGGGCATAACATCTCTGTCATTCCTGTAGTTTTCTTTCCCGCAATAAACTTTCAGTTGTTATCTTTCTCGTGCCATCTACAGAACTTTTTTTCTTTTTCTTTTTTAATTATAGCCATATCATGATATACATCTACTTCTTTAAAATATGTTTGGATTGGGGGGCGGAGCCAAGATGGCGACTAGCACACACAGTTTCCGAGCTGTGGAGGAGATAAAGTTCTGAGCTGATGTGTGGAAGAACTTCTGAAGCCAGGGAAACAACGGAGAGACTCTCTAAACAACAGGGAACATCGCAGGAGGTGAAAACCTTGGTCTCGGGTCACCCACGGACTTGATTGGGGAAGGTGAGAAACGATCCTTTGATCTCTCGGCACTCCCCTCCCCCAGACCTCCCTCCTCCTCGGCACAGGCACAGCCGACTCGCCTTTCTCAGCGCAGACCTAACTGCCTGGGGCCTGCAGCCACTGAGGCAGAGCCCCAAGCCCTTTATCGGCAAAGGCCAGCAGTACTGTGTCTCGGAGCCCCAGATTCACTCGCGGCGGCTGCACCATCCTCCCAGGGCCCGAGTCTGCTAGACGCCATACTAGCTCCGCAGGAGCGCCATCACTGTTGGTACGGCCCGCCCAATCCCACAGTGACAGAGAATTCGCTATATAATCACCAAAACCAGACAAAAACGCCATACAAGCTAGACACACCAGGCGCTGGGCCTCCGAAGCTTGGAGAGCACAGTAAAGAGACCCCAGGACTTCCCAGAAAGCATCTGGACTAGCAACCCAGTCTCCAGTTACAGCGGGACTTTCTAACCTGGCGGCGGAGCAGCACTGAGCTGGCGGGGCACATCAGCCCTCCAGTTTAAGACTAACCAGGGCCAAACCAGAGAACAGAAAGGCTGATTACCCCGATTCCCACTGACGTGACCACCCTGAAATCTCCAGCTGCAGCAAGACCTCATAACCTGGCAGTGACAGCAGCACGGAACTGGCGGAGCACATCAAAGAAGCAGGGCCAAACCAGAGAACAGAGAGCCCAGATACGCCAATCTCTGCCAAGTGTCCTGCCTGTAAGTGAGTGCACCCTTGAGAATCTGCAGCTCCACTGATCCTGGGTTCTACTAAAACAGAAGCCAGGCATCGAACCCCCTCCCACCCATATACCCACTTTGGGAAACAGAGGGGCACTTGGAACATTGAAGTTCCTGCTCTGTGGGTCTAATTGAGGAGTTAAGGCAGTTAATGCCAGAAATTGCGCTGCGATCATCACTAGCGCCTGCGACATATACATTGCAGAGCCCCTCCCACACACTCAAGGGTTCAACATTAGCCATCACTCTGTCCCTCGAGACACACGCCCACACCCACTTACACACACACACACATATACACACACACGCACGCACGCTTGCATTTGCCTCTGTTTGCGCCTGCGTACTTTCCTCCCACAGGTACAGCTAGTCCTCAGCATACGCTAAGGACACGGGACCTCTCTCAACTTCCTGAAGAATTCTCCAGACTCGAGAGAGAGACAGTACCAGTCTGATCGGCAGAATCCAAAAACAAACAGGGAAGGTCTCAGACAAGCCAATGGCCAGGGGTAGGCGAAAGAACACTTCCAACATAAATCAGGACATCATGACTTCACCAGCAAACCCCAAAATCGATGGATACTCCAATTCATCAGAAGCACAGGAAAATGACCTTAAAGCCATGCTTGCTCAATTATTTGAGGCTTATAAGGAGGAAATGAACAAATCTTTCAAAGAGTTGGCCAGTCAATTGGAGGTAAAGAAAGAAGAAATAGACAAAACCCTTAAAGAAACACAGGCAAACATAGCCAAACAAATAGAGGCACAAGTAGAGAAAAAATTAGTGGCATACAAAAAGGAAATGAACAAAGAAATAGAGTCCATCGTAGAGAGACAGGAATCCAAATTCAAACACATGGAAGAAATGGTGCAAGGTATGAAAACAGAATTAGAATCAATAAAGAACACACAAAATGAGAAAACTCTTGAGCTGGACAACTTTGAGAAAAGATCAGGAACCACAAAAGTAAGCATCACCAACAGAATACAAGAGATGGAAGAGAGAATCTCTGGAGCTGAAGACACACTTGCAGAAATTGATACTTCTCTCAAAGAAAAAGTAAAATCAGAAAAATTCCAATCACAAACTATCCAAGAAATCAAGGATGCTATGAAAAGACAAAATCTAAGAATAATAGGAATTGATGAAAAAGAAGACTCCAGGCTCCAAGGTCCAGAAAATATTTTCAAAAAAATCATAGAAGAAAATTTTCCCAACTTAAAGAAAGAGATGTCCATAAATATACAAGAGGCCTACAGAACACCAAATAGACTAGACCAGAAAAGAAACACATCACGTCACATCATAGTCAAAACACTAAATCTACAGAACAAAGAAAAGATATTAAAAGCAGCAAGGGAAAAAGGCCAAGTAACATATGAAGGTAGACCTATCAGAATCACACCAGACTTCTCATCAGAAACTATGAAAGCCAGAAGGGCCTGGGCAAGCATCATGGAGACTCTAAGAGATCACAAATGTCAACCGAGACTATTATACCCTGCAAAGCTTTCAATCAACATAGATGGAGAAAACAAAATATTCCATGACAAAACTAAATTTACGCAATATCTATACAGCAAACCAACCCTACAGAAGATACTAGAAGGAAAACTCCAATCCAACGAAAACGAATTCACCCAAGAAAACAGGGCATACAGATAACATCCCAACAAAAATGAAAAGAAAACAAGCAATGAAACAAGGTAAGATCATCGACTCCATTACAAAAGGAACTAACATGCATTGGTCAATATTATCTATCAATATTAATGGACTCAACTCACCAATAAAAAGACACAGGCTAACAGAATGGTTACGGAAACAGGACCCAACATTCTGTTGCATCCAAGAAACACACCTATGCAACAAAGATAAACACTACCTCAGAGTAAAGGGCTGGAAAAATGTTTTTCAAGCAAATGGTTCCAGAAAACAAGCTGGAGTAGCCATCCTAATATCTAATAAAATAGACTTTCAACCCAACTTAATCAAAAAAGATAAGGAGGGCCACTATATTCTCATCAAAGGAAAAATCCAACAAGAGGACATCACAATTTTGAATATCTATGCCCCAAATACAAGAGCACCTACATTCGTAAATGAAACAATATTAAAGCTTAAATCATACATTGATCCTAATACCTTAATAGTGGGAGACTTCAACACCCCACTCTCATCAAGGGACAGATCAACCAGACAGACACCAAATAGGGAAATAAAAGCACTCACAGAATCCCTAAATCAAATGGACCTAATAGATGTCTACAGATCTTTTCACCCAAACTCAAAAGAGTACACCTTCTTTTCAGCACCACACGGAACCTTCTCCAAAATAGACCATATAGTTGGTCACAAAGCAAGCCTCAACAGATACAAAAGGATTGAAATAATCCCTTGTATACTATCTGAGCACTGCTTTCAATGTGTCCCATAAATTTGGGTATGTTGTGCCTTCATTTTCATTGAATTCTAGAAAGTCTTTAATTTCTTTCTTTATTTCTTCCTTGACCCAGCTGTCATTGAGTAGTAAGTTGTTCAGTTTCCATGTGCGTGTCGGCTTTTTGTTGTTTCTGTTGTTGTTGATGTCCAGCTTTAGTCCATGGTGGTCAGAGGAAAATTTATAGCACTAAGTGCCTACAAGAAGAAATCCGTAACATCACATACAAACAACTTAATGGCCCAACTGAAAAACCTAGAAAAAAAAGAAGCAGATACACCCAAGAGGAGCAGACGGCTGGAAATAATCAAACTAAGGGCAGAAATCAATCAATTAGAAACAAATAAAATTATCCAAAGAATCAATGAAACAAAAAGCTGGTTCTTTGAGAAAATCAACAAGATAGACAAACCGTTAGCCAAACTAACTAAAAAGCAGAGAGAAACCATACAAATCAGCAAAATCAGACAGGAAAATGGGGACATAACTACAGACACTGAGGAAATCCAAACGATTATTAGGTCATACTACAAAAGCCTATATGGCACAAAATTTGAAAATCTAAATGAAATGGATAACTTTCTTGACAGATTCCATCTACCAAAATTAAGTCAAGATCAGGTAGAAAGACTGAATAGTCCTATATCTCCCAAGGAAATTGAAGCAGTCATTAACAGTCTCCCCTCCAAAAAAAGCCCTGGACCAGATGGCTTCAGCGCAGAATTCTACAAGACCTTCAAAGAAGTACTAACACCAATTCTCCTCAAACTATTCCATAAAATAGAAACAGAAGGAACACTACCAAACTCATTCTATGAAGCCACAGTCACTTTGATACCTAAACCACACAAAGATCCAACCAAAAAAGAGAACTTCAGACCTATCTCTCTTATGAACATTGATGCAAAAATACTCAATAAAATACTTGCAAACCGAATCCAAGAACACATCAAAGATATCATCCACCATGACCAAGTAGGCTTCATCCCAGGAATGCAAGGGTGGTTCAACATACGGAAATCCATCAATGTAATCCACCACATAAACAAACTGAAGGAGAAAAACCACATGATCATCTCCTTAGATGCTGAAAAAGCATTTGACAAAGTCCAACACCCATTTATGTTTAAAGTCTTGGAGAGATCAGGGATACAAGGCACATACCTAAAGATAGTAAAGGCAATATACAGCAAGCCTATAGCCAACATCAAACTCAATGGAGAGAAACTTAAAGCAATCCCACTGAAATCAGGGACAAGACAAGGCTGCCCACTCTCTCCATATCTCTTTAACATTGTACTTGAAGTCCTAGCCAGAGCAATAAGACAACTAAAGGAGATCAAGGGGATACAAATTGGAAAGGAAGAGGTCAAAGTGTCACTATTTGCAGATGATATGATAGTATACATGAGCGAACCCAAAGATTCAACCAGAGAACTTCTTCAGCTGATAAACACCTTCAGCAAAGTGGCAGGATACAAAATCAACTCAAAAAAATCAGAAGCCCTCTTGTATACCAAAGACAAAAAGGCCGAGAAAGAAATTAGGGAAACAACACCCTTCACAATAGCCACTAATAACATAAAGTACCTTGGTGTGACTCTAACCAAGCAAGTGAAAGACCTGTTTGAGAAAAACTTCAAGTCTTTGAAGAAAGAAATTGAAGAAGATCTCAGAAGATGGAAAGATCTCCCGTGCTCATGGATTGGTAGGATTAACATTGTGAAAATGGCCATCCTGCCAAAAGCAATTTACAGATTCAATGCAATTCCCATCAAAATACCAACTCAATTCTTTACAGACCTTGAAAAAAAGATTCTCAGCTTCATATGGAGAAACAAAAAACCCAGAATCTCCAAAACAATTCTGTACAACAACAGATCACCTGGAGGTATCTCCATTCCCGATCTCAAGCTGTACTACAGGGCAACAGTAATAAAAACTGCATGGTATTGGCATAGAAACAGAAAGGAGGATCAATGGAATCGCATAGAAGACCCAGAAATAGACCCACACACCTATGAATACTCAATATTTGACAAAGAAGCCAAATCCATTCAATGGAAAAAAGACAGCATCTTCAACAAATGGTGCTGGACCAACTGGATGTCTACATGCAGAAAAATGAAAATAGACCCATATTTATCACCCTGCACAAAACTAAAGTCCAAGTGGATCAAGGACCTCAACATAAAACCAGATACTCTAAATCAGCTGGAAAAAAAAGTGGGAAACAGCCTAGAACTCATTGGCACAGGAGACAACTTCCTGAACAGAACACCAACAGCACAGGCTCTAAGAGCAACAATCAATAAATGGGACCTCATGAAACTGAAAAGCTTCTGTAAAGCAAAAGACACTGTCATCAAAACAAATAGACAGCCTACAGATTGGGAAAGAATCTTCACCAACCCTTTATCTGACAGAGGGCTAATATCAAGTATATATAAAGAACTAAAGAAGCAGAAAAGCAACAAACCAAGTAATCCACTTAAAAAATGGGGAACAGAGCTAAAGAGAGAATTCTCTGTAGAGGAACATCGAATGGCAGAGAAACACTTAAAGAAATGCTCAACCTCATTAGCCATTAGGGAAATGCAAATCAAAACGACCCTGAGATTTCACCTTACACCCATCAGAATGGCCAAGATGAAAAACTCAAGTGATAGCACATGCTGGAGAGGTTGTGGAGAAAAGGGAACCCTCCTCCATTGCTGGTGGGAATGTAAACTGGTTCAACCACTCTGGAAGTCAATCTGGCGCTTTCTCAGACAACTAGGAGTAGTGCTACCTCAAGACCCAGCTATACCACTCCTAGGTATATACCCAAAATTTGCTCAAGTACACAACAAGGACATTTGTTCAACCATGTTCGTAGCAGCTTTATTTGTAATAGCCAGAACTTGGAAACAACCCAGATGTCCATCAACGGAGGAATGGATACAGAAATTGTGGTATTTTTACACAATGGAATACTACTCAGCAATCAAAAAGGAGGAAATCATGAAATTTGCAGGCAAGTGGTGGGATCTAGAAAAGATCATTCTGAGTGAAGTATCCCAGAAGGAGAAAGACAAACTTGGTATATACTCGCTTATATAGACCTACAAGACATGATAAACATAATGAAATCTACACACCTAAAGAAGATAATCAAGAAAGTGGACACAGGCGAAGGTGATTAATCCTCATTTAGAAAGACAAATGGGATGTGCCTTGAACTTATGACAGGAGTCTACCACAAAAGGCATCTGAAAGACTCTACCTAGCAGTGTTTCAAAGCAGACACTAAGACTCATAACCAAACCCTCGGCAGAGTGCAGGGAATCATATGAAAGAAGGGAAGTTAGTATGATATGGAAAGGATAGGAGCTCTACAAGGACCAAATATATCTGGGCACAGGGTCTTTTCTGAGACTGAAACTCAACCAAGGACCATCTATGGATATAACCTAGAACTTCTGCTCGGATGTGGCCTGTGGTAGCTCAGTAACCAAGTAGTTTTCCAAAGTAAGGGGGACACGGACTATTTCTAACAGGATCTCAAGGGCAGGCTGTTTGACACCTCCCCCCAGGGGAGGAGCAGTCTGTTAGGCCACAGAGGAGGACTTTGCAGCCAGCCCTGAAGATACCTGATAAAACAGGGACAGATGAAAGGGGAGGAGGTCCTCCCCTATCAGGGGACTTGGAAAGGGGCAGAGAGGAGACCAGGGAGGGAGTGTGGGGTTGGGGAGGGAATGAGGGAGCGGGATACAGCTGGGACACGGAGTTAACAAAATGTAACTAAAAAGAAAAAAAAAAATATGTTTTGATTATGGAAAAACTAGAAAAATACATAACTTTGTTTCCTGAGTTTTGTCAAGTCACACAGTCCCTTTCCTGCTTTATTAATGAGGTACTGAGTAGTTGTCATGAAGGTGAGAATAAGAGCTAATTAAATGAGACCATGTGGCGCAAAGGTTTTTTAAGACCCTAACCTGCAGGCAGCTCCTCCTTACACAGGAGGAGGCATGGCAGCCTGTAGCCACTTCACAGTGCAAACTTCCTGACATCCCGGAACCGTCAGGACAGACTCAAAGCATCCAGTGGTACAGTGTGACTGGATCCGGAATCTCAAGCTTTTCAGAAAGCCCAATCCCAGTCTCAGACTGCTTTTATATTCTTTGGTTTCTCTTGATTATTCTGTAAATATAGCTGACGTCTGTTGACCTGCACATTCCTGTATGCTTTCAGAATCTATGTAACTGGGTTAATGGTTTTCCTTAGCAAAATCTTCAGCCCATTGTGATACTCATTCCAAAGCAACCATATTTTAACACCAGGGATTGTGTACTGGGACTCATTCCAGCCAGGCCTCGGTACCAGCACTAGGTAGTCTAAGCCGAGAACATCTTGAGTTTGAGGACAGCCTGGATTACACAGCTTGACACTTTTTCAAAATACAAACAACAACAACAACAACAACAGAAAGCTTTTATGTGGAATTTAAAATAAACTGTAATAATTATATATTCTAGGAATTACACACATTCTAAGAATTTCAAAGTATTAGATCTTTAAAATAACTAATTCTTCCTTGCAATGTGTTTTTCCCCTTTTGACTCTAATCTAGTAAACCCTGGGGTTCCTTTTTAAATAATTAGAGCTCATAATTAGTTATTTATGTATTACATTAAGAGGGGATAAAGAGAAAGCTTTAATTTCTGTTAGAATTTAAAAAAAAAAAATGAGCAGTAGGTTCTAGTGTCCTTCCCGTACATAAAAGACTAGAGGTAAACAAGATATTCAGCAGTAAAGAGGTGGGAGAAACTCCATGGAAAAACCCTGGGGTTGTACATAGTGGAACGGACTGCTAAGAATGAAAAGGACACAAAACCTGCTTGGCTTGATGCAGCTTGGGGATACATTCATATTACAGAAAACCTTTTTGGCTTTACTCTTCTTCCTCTTCACTGTTAGTTTGAAAGCATTGCCAAACACTCACTACAGAAAATAGGGATAATGATGATATGTTGGTTAAAGTGTGCATGACAATGATAGCAAAGATCATGTGAAAACTGAACCTTGGTGAAGTATTTTTAGTCAGTTTTCTATCATGGTACTACCTAACTGAGATCATTAAACACTGTTTTGGCTGAGATTGAGAGATTTTCAGACCATAGTTCTTGCCCTTTACATTTCCAGCTGCTTCCAGAATGTGATGGGGAAAAAATACTGCTTAGTTCCTGGATGCTGGGAAGCAAACAGAGAGAAGGAAAAGGGGGCGGGAGCCAAGATGTGGTCTCACTACCTTTTTCAAGGAGGCAATACCAATGGCCTAACTTACTCTATAATCCACCTCCTCAAGGCCTCCCTTCCTCCCCACAGCACCACAGATCAACAACCAATTTCACATATGGACCCTGGGAAACTTCGAAGTTTGGAAACATTAATTAAAACATCTGGAATAGATTCTCTTGGTAGTTCTCTTCAATAGCACATCTGTAGACCCCTGAGACTCTTAGATTGCAAACTTGAGGGCCTCCTACTAACGTCATGTCTTCCACTGCGAAGTAGTCCCCTAAAGAGACAGGTAAAAAAGACATAAATGGCAAAGACTTTTTGACCAATTACCGTAAGAAAACTAGTTGCTGTCTTCTACCTAGGAGTTCTCTGCTCTTTTATCTTGGTTTTCACTACAGAAAAAGCTCAGTAGGGTCTGGCCTTTGCCCTTCTTTATACATTAGGAAAGGGAGTATTAAAGACAGCTGGTTTTGTTTTATTTATAGATATAACTATCAATTGTAAAACCCTGGCTCCAACTTTCATTCAGAAACAAATTGTAAAAATAATATAATGTCTTAATAATATAATACATGATGTAATTATAATATATAAATTAATGTCAGCTCCATGGCAATGGGGTATCTTGACTAATTACCAGACATGAGGTCTGGTCATGAAATCAGCTGGTTTAAACTTGAAACCATTAATTAAAACCAACTGTGGTTGATTCTCATAGCAGTAACTCTTATTCAACCTCCCCACCCGTGTAAACTTCTGAATCTCTATTTCTTAAATCTCAACCTAACGACTCTAATACATGTGAAGGCAGCAAGAGCTCTGGCTGTTAGCAAAAAATAACAAGGGATAATCTGCAGTCGCTGCTGTCTCTTTTTCTTTTACTTATTTTTCATGTGTGTTCTGCCTGCAGATGTTATGTGTTCCATGTGTGTGCAGAGCTCACAGAAGCCAAAGGAGGGCATCAGATACCGCGGGACAGTGCTTGTGTGGGAGCTCAAAGTTGAAGTCCCCTGGAAGTGCTCTCCAGCCTCCTCTGCTGACTCTTGATACATAAAGCACATCTGTATTCAACATCAGGACTCTAGAAAACCATGAAGGATAGTGTCTAGCTGCCCTCCTCCAATCACAAAACTAAAGCCATGACAGCTGACAAAGAAAGGATATTTTCAAAGACCCAGACCGATTTTCAGATGAAACAATAAACAATAAAGAGTGAATTTGAAACTTAGAAATAACAAATTAAAGTGGCACACTTGTCAAAGACAAGCTTATTAAAAGATGATAGACATTATTTCCTCAAGGGCTTAAAATGAGTATATAAATGAAATGAATGTATATGTTATCAATATTTTAAAAATTCTAGCTGCTGAAAAAGTATAAGTATTAGGTTAAAAGCTATAACAGTTAAAAATATAATATATAGGGGAAAAGCAGAATAAATATGAAGACCATTTCCAAAATAAAGAACAAAATACATTTTTAAAAAATATGGAAAATATAGGGGAAAGTTAAAGCTCACAGACTGTTGAAATAAATATGGCATGATACAGCTGCGATAGTTTACAATGGGAAGGAAGTATTAGAAGGCATGAATATTAAAAACATATTGGAGATAACTATCAGAGATTTGAAGAAAGATCAAAAAGACACAGGGCTTTAAACAGAGAAAGCCCAGGCCTAGGCTTGTCCAAATGAAATGCAGTCCTGTGAAAAGGAAGCCCTTGCCCAGAACAAATCATCTTCAAAGGAAAAAAGAATCAGAGAGAAAGTACCTTCTTCACAGCCACACTGCATATCAGAAAACAACAGGGTAATATTTTTTAGAATATCAAAAGCTTATGGCTTGGAACTTAGAATTATTTATGCTTCTTACAGTGACATCACAATGTCAGGTCATAATATAAAAAAAAAAAATAGATCAGTCAGCTTCTTGAGGCTCTGAAGTTACACTTTATAAGAGGCTACCCAGAAAGCACTTGGGAGAAAGCACTGAAAAAAAAAAACATACTGGAGATGTAAGATGTACAAAAAGTAAGAATTCATGTATCCCATTTTCACAAACCAATAACAATTCTCCATCAAAGAGGGGGGAGAAGTATATATTTATAGCAGCCTGGATTTAAAACCATAATGTAAAACCATGAGCATTTTAGAGAAGAGAAAAAAAAAAAGAAATACAGACATTTAGAGCACATTCAAGCTCTTATTTAGTACAAAAAAAATTATAGAAACTGATTTTTTGTGTGTATCAGGAAGAAAACCGCAAATAGTAAAATAAAAATTTGCAGTGAAAATTCAATAACGTGTAATTGTTAGTTAAAAGTGGTTAGAGTTAAAGTAAAGAAGCACAACTGGGATCAAGAGATATGAAACATCTAGCTCAGCATAGGAGCTCTTGAAGATAGCCCAGCTTTAGTTCCCAGAATTCACATGGCAGATCACAACCATCTGCTACTCCAGTTCAGTTCCAGGGCATCTGACTCTTCTGGCCTCTGTGAGCACCAGCCACACATGTGGTAAACATACATACATGCAGGCAAAACACCCATATGTATTTTAAAACATAGACTATTTTTTAAATCTTTCTTTATACTAAAGATAAGTCTTAAACAGGATATGCTAAAGTTGAAAGTTAAAGAATGGAAAAGATATTTTTTAAATTTTTATTAATTACAGTTTATTCACTTTGTATCCCACCTGTAGCTCCTTCCCTCTTCCCCTCCCAACCCTACCCTCCCTCCTCCTCCTCTACTCATGTCCCTCCCCCAGTCCACATAAGATTCCCTAAGGAAGCTAGTCAAGAAGGAGGACCCTGGTAAGATGCTCAGTCTTCTTTCAGAAAGGCAAATGAGATGGATATCAGAAGAGGGAGAAAACAGGGAACAGGACAGGAACATATCAAGGAGACTTCTGAAAGATTCTACCCAGAAGGGTATCAAGACATGCTGAGATTCATAGCCAAACTTTTTGCAGAGTGCAGGGAATCTTATGAAAGAAGGGGGAAATAGTAAGACCTGGAGGGAACAGGAGCTCCACAAGGAGAGTGACAGAACCAAAAAAATCTGGGCACAGGGGTCTTTTCTGAGACTGATACTCCAAACAAGGACCATGCATGGAGATAACTTAGAACCCCTGAAAAGAAGTAGCCCATGACAGCTCAGGGTCCAAGAGGGTTCCCCAGTAATAGGAACAGAGACCTTCCCTGACATGAATTCATAGGCTGGTTCTTTGATCACCTCCACCTGAGGTGAGGGCAGCCTTACCAGTCCACAGAGGAAGACAAAGAAGCCAGTCCTGATAAGACCTGACAGACTAGGGTCAGATGGAAGGGGAGGAGGACCACCCTTATCATTGGACAGGGGGAGAGGCATAGGAGAAGAGGGATGGAAGGTGGGATTGGGAGGGGAGAGAGGAGGGACCTACAGCTGGGATACAAAGTAAATAAACTATAATTAATAAAAATAAAATTAAAAGTTAAAAAAAGAAGATTCCCTGCACTCTGCCCAAAATTCTGAATCATCCTCCTTGCAGGGTATCAAAGCAGATGCTGAGACTTATAGCTAATCTTTGGAAAAGACATTTTAAAAAATGATCAAACAATGCTGTTCTGCTGATATAAGACAACTTTAAGTCAAAAAGCATTTTAAAGCCATGTAATACCTTGAGAAAAAGCAGAACTAAGTCACAGTTCCAGTTGCTGTCTAGGAATATCAACATTAGCTAATCACCCTCACCCGCATGCCTGCATCTGACTGTAGATTCTTAGAGTAAAAAGCCACATCCAAACTCCAGAGGTATAGCAGTGTTGTTGGACTCTTTTTTTCTGGACATTTGTCCTAGGTCCAAATGTTTGTATGCATTGAGAAGAAAAAATATGTATGTGTGTTCATATGTATGTATGTGTGTATATTCAATTTGGGTCAAAACTAGGAAAAATAAAATTTTTGATCTGTCTCTGGTTGTCATAGAATAGAGAAAAGATGAAACAAACATCAAGAAATATTCATTTGTTGATTTCTATATGAGCTTCAGTTGGGAGAATTTATATTCTTCTCTTGGTGGCAGGACTCTTGAAAGTACCATTTTCACTTCCAATAGTGTGGCCGTACTAATTCTTAACATTATTACTAAGTCTCCAAAGAGAATCTTCATTTTCACAGTTTCTGAGTTTGAATTGCTCAACAATACTAAAATGGTGAACTCAGCAGCAAGATACAACAGTATTTTAAACATGCAATAAAAATTGCGTTTACTTTAAACATAAATTTAAATATACTCAGATTAAAGTTAGAAGGAAATCATGAAATAAAAAGAAAGGAATATATCCACCATTGTGGTAAGAGATTGCAACATAGCTTTGAATCACTACTATGGCATAAAAACTAGGAAATATGGGGGAAATATGCCATAAATTACAGAAGAATAGTCTGTGCAATTGCAAAGGACCGTGGCGGTAAATAAATGTTTATCAATCTTTCCTCGTCCCCTTGTATCAAAAAAATAAATTAACAAGAAAAAAACATAATCTTATTAACGTGTATACCTCAAATACATATTCACAGAAAAGCAAATAATCTCAGTGGGATCGCTTTGTGCTTAGGCTAAGGACCCTCTTTAGCACAAGGAAAAGTGTTGCAGAATGCTAATGCTAATGTCACAATCCAGGGATGGTGACCTGGAAAAGTACATTAAACATGGGTAAGGCTTCCTAGAGAGAGGTAACTCAGAATGTGCCACACTGTAAGTCTCTCGTCATTTCAGAGTTTGCTAGTACCACAGGGAGGCATCTTCGTAATTGTAGATGTCCTCTGTTGTTGCAATTTCCGCTAATGGGGGCCAGGCAGGCTCCTGTTTTCAGAGCTATTCCTGTAGCTGCTCTTTCTCAACCAACTCAGAGGCATTCTTTACAGAACGGGCATATTTGGGTGCAGCAACCTCTGACCTTAGTTTTATATATTCACATGCGTGTGTGCACGCACACAAAGAGAGAAATGTCTGATGTAATGATATACCCTCTCTAAGGCAACGGCAGCCCTAGAAGTTAGTAGCAAACTGAAAAGGTTTTTTTTTCCCCCATGCATTGCAGAAACTTGAGGTACTCTGTAATCAAGCCACTGTGATGCCAATATTAAAATGCACAGAATTATATGCTAATGGGTGGCAACATATCAAGTCTTGAAAGATGCAGAGAAACAGACCTTCAAGGAAAAATTTTTGCATTAAATTTACATTATAAAGAAGAAATTATGAGTCCCACATGGTGGCACAGGCCTCCAGCTCCAGATTTTTGCAGCTACTGCCTGGGATTCCATGTTGAGCGCCATCAGAGTTACACAAAGAAGCATCTCAAGCAAACAGAAAGGAGAGAAATGTTTGTGAAAACTTAACAAAGAAAACGGTACATGTGAAAATAACACGGAGCCTGGTGTGGTGATGTTAAGTATAATTCTATCACTTGGGAAGCAGCTGTAGGAGGATCCAGAGATCTCAATGACTCTCTGCTACATGGCAACTTGTAGGCCAACCCAGGCTTACTAGCACAAAAACACAATATATTCCCCTAAAAAATGGAAATAAAAGTTAGGAGCAGACAATTTTTTCTCTTCGTAGTTGAAAACAGAGTCACAATGGGGATCTCTGATAGATAGATGATAGATAGATAGATAGATAGATAGATAGATAGATAGATAGATAGATAGAAAATAGATAGATGATATATAGACAGACAGATAGATAGATGATTGATGATTGATAGCTGCATAGATAGATAGATAGATAGATAGATAGATAGATAGATAGATAGATAGATAGATA
>NW_026585797.1:29557641-29642388 GCF_907164565.1 Psammomys obesus | reverse complement strand
ATAGATAGATAGATAGATAGATAGATAGATAGATAGATAGATAGATACCAAACACATGGGCCACATCTACATGCCATCCAAGCTACCTACAAGTACAGCCCAAACACTAAATTATTAAACTCAGAATATTGTGGGACAGTTCTGTGAGTTGTGTGTGGGACGGTGGGTGTTGACTTTGTTTGTGACTTGACAGCATGGTTGTTGCTCCAGTGTGGCCTTTGGAGATGACAAGTGTCTTTTCAAACTTCATATCTGAAGATTGGGATGATTGAGACTAGAAAAGGAGCTAGTCAAGACCTCATGAGGAAACAAACAGAAACTAGGAAAGGTACAGATAAAAGGCATTCTGAATGGAAAAAAAAAAAAAAAGACAGAGCCACAAAAATAAGATTTATAGGGCAAAGCCTCAGTGAGTAAAGATGCATGTAGTCAAGCTCATGACATGGTTTCCCACCCTGAGATCCATGTGATAAAAGGAGAGAACTGATCCCTGCAAGCTGTGTGCTGGCCTCAAAACACATGCGGTGGCATGCCTGCTCCTTCACACACACACACACACACACACACACACAGATTACATTATGACAATGCACATTATCTTATGCTAAGATTATAGTAAGATAAATAATTTTAAGTAAGATTGTTTAAACTACTATTAACCTTTTGCAAAAAAAGATATTTAATAAAATGAACACATGCTAAAAACATAATTTACTAATATACAGCAGTAGGCCTGAATAGTTAGCAAATATTTTTACTTAAACTAGTACCTTCAAAACTTCCAGAATACCAAATAGCTTCATAGGCAAATTCTATCAAATATCAGGAAAAACAAAACCTTAATTTTTATGTGTACTTTCCAAAAACAGGTAAATAGTTTCTCATTTAGTTAATCAATTCAGCACACTCCTAAAACAAAAACTGAATAGATACATTATAAGAAGGAACTCTAGGCTGATGTTTCATATTAACAGAAATGCAAATAACATTTTGACAAACCAAAATCCAAATATATATTGAAAAATGATGTCCTGAGTCAGAAAAAAATACCCTAAAAATCCAAGAATTGTTTTAACATTCAAAAAGAAGTCAACAATAAATCCTTAGATTAAGAAAAAAAAAAAAAAAAAAAAAGAGGGATCATCCAAGATAGTATGGATCACACACTGTGTCTGATCAGCAAGACAGCAGTGACTGCACAGTGACCAACAGACTGAACTGTGGATCCCCGAAAACCACTGACTTTGTTTCCCTGGTGAGAGGAACCCCCATTGTGATGGAAGCAATCAGGTCCAACCTCTGGTGAGCCAGCTGATCCCAAAAAAGTTGCTGGGTTCCCATGGGGTGTCCAGCATCTAGCCACATGCCTGTGCACTGCCCTTACCAGCGAGTGAGTAACTTGCTGGGTACTGGGGCATGAAGCTCCAACCTCAGGCCTCTTGAGGCCTGGGAGCCACAGAAATAGCCCCAGGTGCCACTCCAAAGCTCAATCTGTCTCCTTAGAGAGACCAACCAAAGGTCTGGGCTTAGTGGTTCTCCAAAATGGATGTGCCCAGCAAACACAGGGTCTGAGCGCAGTTTCTGGATAACTGCAGCTCATCAACCTTGAGAAAGTCAGTGTTGGGGCAACTGTGTCTGGGACTCCCCCTGGTGAGAGGGGAGGCCTTGCGCTTCCGAGGAGTCCAGTTAGTCCACAGGATCATCCACCTGAGAAGAGCCAAGGCCATTCCTTGAGAACCACCCACCAGTCAGAGATTATACCCACCAATCTGAGGAGGGCTCCTATGGGAACATCCAGCTTCCTGTCCAGGGCTCTTCTCACACCCCATCCCAACCCCAGGGACCTCATCAGGCAACAGAAACTACCAGCCAATGCCAGATACAACCTGATGGCCAAAGGCTAGCTTAAAAACACAATCAACAAATGCCAAAAAAATATGGCATCTCCGCAACCCGGTTATCCCTGGATACCCTAATACAACTGAAACACAAGAGAATGACCTTAAATCTATGCCTATGAAGTTAATAACAGAGGAAACAAATAAAATCCATAATGAAATACAGGAAGATGCAGTTAAAATGATTGAGGCCACTAGAGAGGCCTGTAGAGAGGAAATGTATAAATCACTCAAAGAAATACAGGAAAATGCAAACAATCAGGTGAAGAAAGTCAATAAAACAGTTCAAGATCTGAAGATGAAAGCAGAAACAATAATAAAAACACAAAGTGAGGCAATCCTGGAAAGAAAGAGCTTAGAGAAGAAAATAGGAACTGCAGAGGTAAGCATCTCCAACAGAATACAACAGATGGAGGAATCTCAGGTGTAGAAGATACAAAGGACAAAACTGATGCATCAGTCAAAAAAAAAATGTTAAAACTAAAAAAATCCCGACACAGAAATGTCCAAGAAATCAAGGACACCTTGAAAAGACAAAACCTAAGATTAATAGGAGGAGGAAAAAAAGATTCCCTTCTCCAAGCCCCAGAAAATATTTTTAATGAAACCACAGAAGAAAATTTCCCCAATTTAATGAAAGAGATGCCTACAACCATACAAGAAGCCTACAGAACATCTAATAGATTAGACCAGAAAAGAAAATCCTCCTGCCACATAATAATCAAAACACAAAATATACAGAACAAAGAAAAATATTAAGGAAAAAAAACAGGCAAAGTAACATTTAATGGTAAACCTATGAGAATCACACTGGACTTCTCAACAGAAACTATGAAAGCCAGATTGGCCTGGACAAATGTCATGCAGACTCTAAGAGAATACAAATGTCAACCCAGACTACTATACCCAGCAAAATACTCCAAATCATCATAGAGAAAACAAGAAATTCCACAACACACACACAAACAACAACAAAATTTAAACTACCTATTCACAAATACAGCCCTCCAGAAGATACTGGAAGGAAAAATCTAACCCAAGAAGGCTAACTACACCCAGAAAAACACAGGAAATAAATAACTTCACTATAACAAATCTAAAAGTAGGCAAGCACACAAACATACTACCACAACCAACATCAAAATAAAAGGAATTAACAGTCACTGGTCATTAATCTCTCTCAACATTAGGGGAGTCAACTCTCTAATAAAAAGATACAATCTAGCAGAATGAATGCATAAACAGGACCCAACATTCTGCTGTATACAAGAAAAACATCTACCCAAAATATACACATTAACTGAGAGTAAAGAGCACAAGATGGACACAAGAAGCAAGCTGGAGTAGCCATTCTAATACCTAGCAAAATAGACTTTCAACCAAAATTAATCAAAAGAGATGAGGAAGGATACTTCTTACTCATCAAAGGAAAAATCCACCGAGATGACGTCTCAATTCTGAACATCTATGGCTCAAATACAAGAGCACCCAGATTTGTAAAAGATATACTAATGAGGTTTAAACCACACTCAATCCACACACATTAACAGTGGGAGACTTCAACAACCTACCCACAACAAAGGACAGGTCAATGAAACAGAAGCTAAACTAAGAAATATTGACATTAACAGATGTCATGAATCAAGTGGAACTACAGACATCTACAGAACTTTTCACCAAAACACAAAAGAATATACCTTTTTCTCAGCACCTCATTGAACCTTCTCCATATAGTAGGTCACAAAGCAAGCCTCAACAGATACAAGAAGACTGATATAATTCCTTATATCCTATCAGATCACAATGGACTAATGCTAGACCTCAACAACAACAAAAATTAAAAAAAAACCCTACGTATACATGGAAATTGAACACCTCCCTATTCAATGACATCTGGATCAGAGAAGAAATAAAAAATTAAGGACTTCTTAAAATTCAATGGAAATGAAGGCACAACATACCCAATTTTATGGGACACAATGAAACAGGGCTAAAAGGAAAATTAATAGTACTAAGTACCTTCATGAAGAGACAGGAGACATCCCACATAAGCAACTTAATGGCACAGATTTAAGCCCTAAAAGTAAAATAAGCAGATACACCAAAGAGGAGTAGATGGCAGGACATAATCAAACTCAAGGCTAAAATCAATAAAATAGAAACAAAGAGAACAATTCAAAGAATAAATGGAACCAAGAGCTTGTTCTTTGAGAAAAATCAACAAAATAGACAAACCCTTACACAAACTCACTAAAAGGCAAAGAGACACTATCTAAATCAACAAAATCAGAAATGAAAGGGGAGACTTAACAATAGATATTGAGGAAATCCAAAAAATAATTAGGTCTTACAACAAAAGCCTATATGTCACAAAATTTGAAAATCTAAATGAAATAGACAATTTTCTTGATAGATTCCACTTACCAAAGTTAAATCAAGATCAGGTAAATAAATTAAATAGTCCTATATCTCCCAAAGAAATAGAAGCAATTATCAAAAGCCTCCCAACTGAAAAAGCCCAGGACCAGATGGTTTCAGCACAGAATTCTAACAGACCTTTAAAGAAGAGCGAATGCCAATACTTTCCAAACCATTCCACAAAATAGAAATGGAAGGAACATTACCAAACTCATTCTATGAGGCCATAGTCACCTTGATACCTAAACCACACAAAGACCCAAAAAAGAGAATTTCAGACCAATTTTTCTTATGAACATTGACACAAAATACTCAATAAAATACTCACAAACCAAATCCAAGAACACATCAAAGATATCATTCACAATGACCAGCTAGGCTTCATGCCAAGCATGCAAGGTGGTTCAGTATTCAGAAATTCCTTAATGTAATCTACCATATAAACAAACTGAAAGAAAAAAAATATATATATATATATAATCATCTTAGATGCTGAAAAAGCATTTGACAAAATCCAACACCCATTCATGTTTAAAGTCTTGGAGAGATCAGGGATATAAGCACATACCTAAACATAGTAAAGGCAGTATACAGCAAGCCTATAGCCAACATCAAACTAAATGGAGAGAAACTTAAATCAATCCCACTGAAATCAGGGACAAGGCAAAGCTGCCCACTCTCTCCGTATTTCTTCAACATAGTACTTGAAGTCCTAGCTAAAGCAATAAGACAACTAAAGGAGATCAAGGGGATACAACTTGGAAAGGAAAAAATCAAAGTATCATGATTCACAGGTGATATGATAGTATACCTAAGTGACCCCCAAAATTCTACCAAGAAACTCCTACAGCTGATAAACATATTCAGCAAAGCATCTGGATACAAAATTAACTCAATAAAATCAGTAGCCCTCCCACACACAAAAGACAAATGGGCAGAGAGAAATTAGAGAACCAACAACCTTCACAACAGCCACACACACAAACACACACCCATACACACACATAAAATACCACACATAAAGTGTCTTGGTAGGACTCTAACCAAGCAAGTGAAAGACCTGTATGAAAAAAAACTTCAAGTCTCTGAAGAAAGAAATTGAAGGAGACATCAGAAGATGGAAAAATCTCCCATGCTCATGGATCACTATGATCAACAAAGTAAAAATGGCCATCTTACCAAAAGCAATCTACAGAAAACCTCAAGGCCTGACAGAAGCACCAACCAAAGAGCGTACCTGGGCTAGACCTAGCCCCCTGAAACATATGTAATCGATTAGCAGCTTGGTCTTCATGTGGGTCCCCTACTAAGTTGAGCAGGTGCTGTGTATGATACATACTCTGTGGCCTGCTTTTCAAACAGCCTATAGTGGTTGCCTTGCCTGGCTTCAGTGGATGAGGATGAGCTCAGTGCTGTTGCAGCTTGATGTGCTTGGGTGGGTTGATGTGTGGGTGGGGCTCCCCTTTTCTGAGGATAAGGGGAGGGGGGAAGGGGAAAAAAGGTGGGAGGATGGGACCGGGAGGAAGGAAGGGAGGTGGCTAAGATCAGGATGTAAAGTAAATATATAAATTAATAACAAATATTTTAAAAGGACCTCAAGGCTCGCCCTCAATGACCCACTCTTTCCTCAAGATTCCACTCTGAAGGATTTATAGCTTTCCAGAACAGCAACAGCTGGAAATCAAGTGTTCAGACAGCTGAGCCTTTGGGGGACACTTCACATTCAAAGCGCAACTTGCACTCTTCCCCTGTAGAGCTTATTATCCACTGCTTTTAAGTTGTAGTTAGACCATGTTATACCAATATCACCACCATAATAGTCATAAAACCGAGACAGGTAGGGCTCACTCTTTCTTGATGGCTTTTCATAGATCAAAAATATGGCACTGGGTTAGTCCAATATCATATTTTTAACATGTTTAAAGAAATTTTCACTAGCAGAGAAGACAGACGGTGTTGACAAATGACAACATAACCTAAACCTACTAAATTCAGGAGCTTCACGAACATCGGTAATTATTTCAAGCAGTGACTGCCCAGAGGAAAAGTGCTCTCACCACTCCAGAAACCAACACAGCAGTAGCTTTTGGCCACTGTACAGATTTACAACTTTACAAGAGCTCATTAGGTCTTTGTTTGTTTGTTTGTTTGGGTTCTTCCTTCAAAAACCTATCGTGAGGATAATGAAATTGGACTAAATAGCCAGAAAGAAATGAGGCATATGTTTTTGCAAGTGGCAATTATAAGCAGGGTTAAGTTTCTACCTGAATATAAAGATTTCTGATGATGGACTTTGAGCTACCTAATTCTCAAAATTTTTGTTTGCAACTTTATTTTCTGTTGCATATGGGTCTACTCAGTTTAAAAATGTTTTAACGTATTCACACACACGTGTGTGTGTGTGTGTGTAGAGGTTCAAAATTGATTCAGGGTGTCTATCTTGAGCACTCTCTGTTTATTGAGGCAGGGTCTCTTGCTGAGCCCATATCTTGCCAAATTCAAATTCTAGCTAACCTCGTTAGTTAGCTCGCTTGCCTCAGGGATCCCCTGCCTCTGTCCCAATTGCTGGAATGGCAGGAGACACCCCACCTCCAGCATTTATGTGGGCGTGCTGAGGATCAGAATTGCAATTCTCCTGGTTGCAGGATCTATACTTTGCTCACCGAGAGCTCTTTGCTCTCCTTCCCCAATAAGATCCTCCTATAAATATGTCTGGTATAAATGTACGAGTTTATAGAAAAGAAAATCCTGTCAAAACACAAGTTTAAAATAATTATAGAATAATATGTGTTTTTGACAATATGAACAGTAATACCTACTGTTGAGAAATGTAGTTACATTCAAGCAAAACAAAATACAGCAAATAAAATGACAAAAGTAAAAGGCCAGTCAACCAGGTTTTTTGTTTGTTTGTTTGTTTGTTTTGCAGTCATTAAATACTCAAAATTTGGGGCTATTTTATTTTTCCCAATTCTAATTCTTCCTTGGAATATGAAAAGAAAAACATATTCTAAACAGAAAATGTATAAGTAGGTATTGTAATTTGGCTTTCTACAGTAGCTTCTTCTAACTTCCTTAGGTCAGTTGCGGGTAAATACATTCATAGATACATGGCTGTAATTCTAATGCTTGGGGGCTAAGGCTAAAGAATCTGCAGTTTGACACCCCAATGCTTGGTTTTAATGTCAACTTACATTAAATTGGAATCACCTGAATAGGAAGCCTTCCTTGAGGAACTGTTGGTAGTAGCCCAGATTAAAAAAAAAAAAAAGGACTGGCAGAAGGAAGGTTGTTAGCCTTTTGCTCACTTGGCCTTTCCTTTCCTGCTGCATTAATTTATCCTGCTGCTGCTGCTGCTGCTGCTGCTGCTGCTGCTGCTGATGATGATGATGATCTTTTCTCTGATATCAGAGTCAACTTATATATTACACACACACACACACACACACACACACACACACATATATATATCTTATTGGCTTGTTCAAGAGATCCTAATGCATACATCTTGTCTCTCAAAACAAAACAAAGAAGCAAACATCCCTTCCTTCCTAGTACTGCTGCCTGTTTGCCTTAATGGACCACCATCTGTTATTTGCCACAAAGGATATCTTCCTGTCACACTTACCATCCTACTTTTTTTTTTTCATAATCCCACCTGAATAATAGAAAGCAAGCTTTCAAAAGATTTATTCTACAATATCTTTGAGGTTTGTGGACAGGCATATTACAAGACCAAGGAGCATGTTAAATTTCTGCAAAGATAGGAATAAAGGATGGCATTGACTGAGAAACTATGTTTAGAGGTAATCTTGGAACATACATCAAGAAAGGTGGATACCAGAGCACAGGATCTTTCCACTACAAGCATCAGGTATGAAGGTTAGGTCACTACAGCTAAGTAATGATTGAGTTATTTCAAAAAGATTATCTTAAATTTAGAAAGAGCTGGGGCACAGAGCGTTTGTAGACAATACATCCATCAGGCAAACATACGCAAAGGGGATATGCTTAATACATATTTATTGCAAAAATAAATGGCAAAAGCCTGCTTTAGTGACATGCCAGTGATGAGGAGAATCTGCCACTAGAATGCGATTTAGCACTCAGCCTCTGACCCACAGTTGGAAAGTCTGTCTTTCTCAAGCAAAAATTTAAAAATTCTGACCAGGAATCCTTTACGAGTCTCACACCGCATTCCACTCTCATCAGCTCATGATCCACATCCAGCCACATTACATGGCTGCAGGAGCAGTCTGACTCCTTTCCTGCTGCTCCTATTCATTCGGTGCTGTGGGTGCTATTTCAGTGTTCCAACCCCTCCACATCAGGGAGCCACAACTCCTTGCACATCACCAGAGCAATCCCTCTGCAAGTGGCACTGACTTGAGCTTACCTCCGATAATTGGCAGCTCTTTTGTTCTACCCACAGTAGCCATCTCTAGAAGGTTATGCTACCTACATTCCTGAGGGATCAGGTTGAAGAGCTCTTTGACACTATAGACCTCTGCCTACCATGGTTAGATTTAGTAGCAATTACTCTGTCACCTAAGGGGCTATAGGTCCAGAGTCTACAGAAACTTCAGCTGTGTTCTGCTTTTTCCGACCATGATGAAAGTGTTCATACACCTTTTATTAACCAGTTCTCTCAATCCTAATATTTGTGCACAACCGTCAAGTTGAATCTTTCCTTCTCTCTTCCAAAAATACCTAGGAAATCTTAAACACAGAGCACTTCAGTACCCACTTAAATGGTGATGAATTTTTCATATGAATGATCATCTAAGTTAGACAAAATGACATTCGTACTATATTCTGTAAGACTTTTTTTTTTTTAAACTTTGGTAACTAACTGTACTATTCTCTTTATGAAATATATTTATTCCTGGAAATTTCCACACAGGTATACAATGTTTTCTGCCTATATCCATCCGTTATTATCTCTCTGTCTCACCATGTCTCACTCCAATTTCATGTCTTTAAAATTTTTATTGTTTTAAAAGTAATCACATCATTTCTTCCTTTTTCTTCCTTCAAACCCTCCCATGTCCTCCCACCCCTTGCTCTGACATGTGTGTTATCTCGTAAATATATAAATGTAACCTGCTCAGTCTGTGTAATTTCATGACTGCCTAAACATGACCCGAACAAGTACAACAATAGACACACTAACTTGAAAGCTAAAAAGTTCAGAAGCTCTCAACTACAGACAAAAGCAATTAAGGAGTGCTAAGAACAGGAGCTATAGCCTTTCCCGGGGAAGAACACACCGAAATTGGCTATCTCCTTTTTTGTAATCACTAGAAAAGCTTTAGCAACACAATCTGGACTCTGAATGTAGTTGTTAACCCGGCTTATTCACATGAAAAGTCAGTCCCCCTCTTTACTAGTTCATTTCTTTGGACCCAAATTTCCCCACTTTTTTTTTTTAAGGCTCTTCTTGTTCTTTAAAAAAAGAAATTTTATTGTTTACTTTTGAGATTGTAACTTAACGATGCTTCTCTCTTCCCTTTTTTCCTTTCAAATCCTTCTTCACACCCCTCTGTGCTTTCTTTCAAAGTCATGGTCTCTTTTTAAATTAATTGTTATTGCAGGCATATGTACATTTCCATATACACACATACATATTTCCAATGTAACCTTTTTGAGTCTGTATAGTACTTCTATGTATGTTTTCAGTGATGACAATTTGGCCTCTTACTAGACCTCACTTATCTCAGGTTTTCCTTGAGTTGCAAAGGTCTAGGTTTGTCTGATCAAGCTGATCCTGTGGTACTTCTCCAGGGCTTAAAAAAAAAGAGAGGAGGACCTCCTTTATCAGTGGGCTAGGGGAGGGGCATAGGTGGAGGAGGGTGAGATTGAGAGGAGATGAGGGAGGGGGCCACAGCCAGGTTACAAATTGTAATAAATTATAAAGATATTTTTTTTAAATCTACCATGCAAATGTTGGAGGACCCTGCTGTTTGAGGTTGCAGTTCCCTTGGTCCAGATAACCTTTCTGAGCCTGTGCTAAATGGAGGACTCCCTCTCCCTCTCTCCTACTCTCTGCATGGCCTCATCTGGAGAGTGTCTTTAGGCTTAGAGGCCTTTAACCATATTTAGTATATGACCTTTGGCACAGTTCCCTGCTAGCACTCCCCTATAGAAAAATTAGGCACTGTGATCCCCATTCATATGATAGGACCATGCTACCAAATGCAAATTAAAGCATCCCTGGAATCCCTAGCCTTAACCAATTTTGTACAACCATTCTGAGAACCCCCCACTCATTCCACAGGACTAAATAACCTTTGTTTAGCCAGAATAAAGTTGAGCTATTCTCACTGAAGTGGTACCCAGAAGTCATTCCATTGTACTTGCAGCCCGGCCCACCCAAATATCCAATTCAACCCTTCTGCTCTCTTGTTCCTGAAGACCAATGGCCAACATCCCCAGGAATGAAGGAGAGCCACGAGCAAAAATAAGGTTCTACAGCTCCAAAAGATGTGAGGATTTCTGTGATAACAAAATTTGAGCTAAAATATTTGTTCATACCATGTCCTTTGTTTCTTATCCTGTTATCTCAATGCTACAGTGTCTTTGTGATTTCCTATTTTAGTACATTAATTTTTTAGCATATTAAAACCTTTGTACCCTCAATTACAATCAAATTAATACTCTTTGTATTTTTTCTTTGTGCTTATATGATTTGCTGTGATACACACATACATATTTACACACACAGGTTTTATTTAATACAGCATATAGGCTCGCACTAATAGAGTTTAGCACTCAAGGATACTTCATGGAAATCCTGTAAGGTGCAGGTGAAACACTTACGTCATCTTAACAGACACATCATGAGTCAAACAGCCCATCAATTGAAGGGTATCCATGCTTCCAATATTTTATTGCCATTATTGATGCTACAGTCAATATCCTGTATCAGTACTCTGCTTCTTTGCCATTTATACATACATACTTGTGCTTTACATAAAAATACTGCTCTGCAAGCTTTCCTTATTTTAAAATGAGAGACCAAAGAATTAAAAATTAGGTTTTTTTTTTTTTGAGTTATTGGTTTAAAATTTACAGCACAAGCCTGAACAAAGGCCAGACAGGTAGAGCCATGTCCAGCCACCTGCAGGGAGGAACCAGCCTTACTGCATTCTTTGCCTGCCCACTAGAGATACAGTTGCTAGGAAACTGGCCCAGATGCTCCTCTCCCCTAGGACAGACAAACAAGGGAAGCCAGATCATTAATGGTTTTATGGCTTCCCTACAGCCAATCAGATAAAAATGCAACTTTCCCTTTTGTGTTTCAACCAATAGGCGCTTGCCAGGCAGGAATTCCCCTGCTTTGGGCATGCTGGGAGGAACCGGAATCTTTAAATCAACCACCTACCCTGAGCTCTCAACTGCTGCTGTGGCAAGCTATAGCTTGTAATAAAAAAAAAGTATGTGATCTCCTTCCTGAGGGGGGACTAGCCTTGCCAGGCCACAGAGGAAAGCACTGTAGTCAGTTCTGATAAGATCTCATAAACTAGGATCAGATGGAAGGGGAGGACTTGGAGAGGGGCATGGGAGGAGATGAGGGAGGGAAGGTGGGATTGGGAGAAAATGAGGCAGGGGGCTATAGATGGGATATGAAGTGAAATAAACTCTAATTAATATAAAAAAAAGAAAAAAGAATAAAGTTGTTAACTGGTAATATGATATAAAAACAATTCTAGGATGATATTGATGACTGGTTTTTGCTGGATCAATAAATCTGAGCAGACACATAAAAAAAAAGATTCTCATGTGTTTTGCAACAGATTATACTCCTGGTGATCTCTTGGGGTTCTCATGAATCGAGGCATAACATTATAACAAAAGTACAGTTAGAGAGTGATGAGAGGGCTCAGTGGTTAAGAGCATTTAATGTGCATACAGAGGACTAGGGTTTGGTTCCCAGCATTCATGCAGCGGCTCACAAATGTCTGTAACTCTATTTCAGAGGGAAACAGATACCCTCTTCCAGTCTCTGAATGCACTAGGCATGTTTGTGTTCTATGTACACACACGTAGATAAATACTCATTCACACAGCTAAATAAATAAATACTCAAAACAGTTTAAATAAGGTATTTAAAATTTTAATCTTTGCGGCTTTTGTGTTTGTTCTGGCAACAAAGACTTATGTATCCCAGGCTGACTTACAAACTCAGTTGGTAGCAAAGACAACCTTGGGCTTCTGTTATGTAACCCTGGGTCTTATATGCTGTTGTGGAGGGCACACAGAGCTCTGTGCTTGCTACGAAAAAATTACTGACTGAGCTGCATCCCTGGGCCTAAACTGTCAATCTTTCAAAATTTCAAGTGTTTAGTACTTTGAGAGATAAATTCTTATTGACAATGTTGTGTCCCATTGAACTCTATTTAATTCCAGTATTAAAAATCCAAAACAGTATAGTTTCTCACACTAATCTGTACTCCTAGTTTTGCCATTTAAAAAAAAAAAAAAAAAAAAAAAAAACCAAACAAGAAATATGGCTTTTTCTGCTGTTTTCTTGAGCAATTAATGTCCTTAAAAACTCAGTGTTTTGCCAAAATTACTAAAATGATTTAAAGTCTTACATGTTAGCATTTAGAAAAAAAAAAAAAAAACAACTAGATTCCTTACTTCATCCCTATGCTAATTTTATTGATTGGTAGAACTGATTTTACTGTTGGTGTTTGTTTAAATTAAGAATACAAGAAAAACAGGAACAGGATAAAACTATAAAATAACCTTTTGGTTATAAACGTTTTGAGCCAGTCAAGGTGGCACATGACTATAACCCCAGCATTCAAGGAGGCAGAGGCAGACGGATCTCTGTGAGTTTGAAGTCAGCCTGGTCTACAAAGTGATTCCAGGATAGTCAAGACTACATAGAGAAACTCCATCTCAAATAATAATAATAATAATAATAATAATAATAATTTCTTTGGTACAAGGTATTTTATAATACTTTTCAATATTTCACTGTTATTAATATCCAAAGACAAACTGTTTGAGATGTTCTTTCTTAATGCCTGGGTATTATTTTTGACATATGAAGTAAACGCAGGTTAATTATAATTATAGACCATATTCACAAATATTTCAAATGTGTTTCACTATTGTATCCGTACAAAAAGGATATCCCAGAACAGCCATATTTTCATAAATTAACTTAGTGTTTTCTTAACGTGAAGCATACATGTTTATATAATGTTTGAAATTTCTACAGATGGAGTGTAGTTTTCCAGTTTGATGAGTACTGCCATTTTGTTTATAATTATCATCTTTCCTGACTTGCTAATAGTACATAGAATATCCAATTAAATTATAAAGCTGCTGGACAGCCAGCCAAGTATTCCATGCCTGTCACTGATATCTGGACTTTTTCTAAAGTGATGATTGATATACCAATAGTTTTTGGAAATGTCTACATATACCTTAGTTGTTCAGAAGCTAACTTTATTATGGTTGGTATAATAAGCTCTTCCTCCTGTTTTGGCCAGTGAAGATCCTCTTATATATCAGGCCTCATCATCTACTGATATTTATCTTAGACACATCTGGGTCAATAGTCCCCAGTAGTCTGCATTTTGTGCAATCCTAGATCTGTCTGACCCTTTCCTTGGTCTTTTAGTATCCTTGACTTTTGGCAGCTGTGTTTTCCCTGAAATATAATACACAAGACAAATAATATCTCCAACAATATTTCTCATTACCTAAACTTCCCAACAAAAGTTCTTTGAATGAAGAAGGCAAGCATGCTCAGTATGTCCATTGGAGTTTTATAACCTCATTTAATATGCTTATTTCAAAGCTACAAATCTGGGAAAGGGATCATCTAAAACTTCTAAAAGCCATCTCTGCCTCACTCTGAATTATGCTTCAGTTAGGATGGATCTCAAGAGGTCTTCATGTCAGTTACCCTTGTCTTATATCAATAGATACTGAGGTCTGATACACATTCGGGTGATGAGATTTAAGGGTTAGGTGTCCATAATACCAGAGCCAGAGTATGTATTTATTGACCTTTTGTCCTCTGCCATGCACTTTTAATATCAAGGTAAGCAAGCATAGGGATAGCTTAGCAAGCTGGAACTACACCTGGCTTGGGCTATGCATACAGCCTTTCTTAACAATGTATGTAGCAACTTATGATACTCATCCTCATTGGCTACACAGACACTGAATTTCAAACAACAGAATATGTTACTCCTCCCTACCAACTTTTAGTAAATCCCCTTTTTGTCATCAATTTTTGTTCAGATGTTCTCCACAAAGTATCTTGTATCCATGGCAGGAGACCAGTTGAGCATGAGTTAGTTTTGGGCACATGCACAGTAAGACAGGCTCTGTCTTTTGAGTGAACCATTAGGAAAAACCTTCTATTTACCACCTATGCTTATACATAATTGGATATGCATATGGTTAAAATTGGATGCATCATGGGATGGGAGATGCACACTGAGCAGTTATTTAGAGACATCAAGCCTGTCAATCAAAAAAAAAGATAGCTAAGCATACTTTGGTCCTTAGCAACCAACTTTTTCCCCTCCAAGGCTCCATAAGACAGCCATTGGTCCTATGATACTCTCACTTGGGGCTGGCTCCTCATTTTCAGAGTATGGTATCTGTACTACCACTTGGCTTTCAGAAAGTTACATTTCCTCTCCGAGTCTCAATTTGTGTGTGCTTTTCAGTTCTTCAAGTGAGACCCCAAGACCCCAGAAACACTTGGTCTAGACAACAACCTCAATTAACAATATGATAAAACTTGAAAGGAAATTCAAGTTAGACCCAACATTTATCTGTTAAATCTCAGAGTGTCTCAGAAGGAAATCAGAAAGAATCAAACAAATTGGTTATCTAAGGAAAACCACTAGCAAATAAAGGAGAATGTGGGCAGGTAATGGAGGGGAGTATAGATGATGAGGATAACAAATTTCCCACCCTAGAGTGTCCAGTGCCAAAACAGCAACCACATAACATTAAAATGGAATAAATTCCAGTGAGGAAATAGTACAAGCAGGGGCTCTCAAGGTTACAGCCATTCATCCTCTCTGTTTGTTCCGCTACAGTCAAGAGTATTCAGTACCGGGCTTTATTTTAGCTTGTCTCTCATTAAGGACTCATAAGCTTAATTACTAAATATTCCTTAAGAAACACAGCTTGAAATAATTACTTCATTAGAGAAATTAGCAGTGCTCACTCTATCTTTAATAGATTCTTATTTTAGAATTGTTGTTTTAACTTGTCCTTTTGTTCTGACTGCAAGCATCTTCACATTTTCCAGAATTGCATTTAAAATACCATTCATGAGGAGATTCCAAAATCTGGCAGAAAGTCTTTCTGAAGTCCTCCTAATTAGCATAATCCACAGTTTAAGAACTAGAAAGAGGGCTTGGCTGGTTCCTCTGGGCAAACCCAGCACAGATGTGGTTTGTCCTATGCCCTCTGTGCCATTTCCCAGTTCTCAGCTCTACCTAAAATCTCAGAGATCAGCAGCCAACAGGGACTAATGGAGGCAGTCAGCCATCAGGGATGACCAGAGACCTGCAGCTATCAGCCTACCAGTTCTGCCTGCAACCTGGAGGTCTACTGCCTTCAGTGACCAAAAGGCCTCCTAACACCAGGGACAACCAGATGGTTAAAGGCCAGCATAAAAACACACTCAACAAAACACAGAACAATATGGTACCACAAGAACCTAGCTATCCTACTACAGCAAGCCCTGGATATCCTAACATACCTGAAGAGCAAGAAAATGGCCTTAAATCTAATTTTATGAAGATGATAGAGGCTTTTAAAGAGGAAATGAATAAATCCCTCAAAGAACTACAGGAAAATACAATCAAACAGGTGATACAAGCCAGAGTAGACATCCGAATATATAATAAAATGTACTTACAACCAAAAGTAATCAAAAGAGATGGGAAAGGACACTTTATATGTATCAAGGGGAAAGTTCACCAAGAAGATGCCTCAATTTTGAACATCTATGCCCCAAATGCAAAGGCACCAACATTTGTAAAAGCTTAAATCATACACTGAACCCCATACATTAATAGTGTGGGAGACTTCAACACCCCACTCTCACCAATGGACAGGTCAACAAGACAAAAGCTAGACAGAGAAATAATGAAACTAATGTATGTTATGAAACAAATGGACCTGACAGATGTTTACAGAACATTTTACCCAAACACAAAACAATATATCTTCTTCTCAGCAATTCACAGAACCTTCAACAAAATTGACTATATACTTGGTCACAAAGCAAGCCTCAAAAGCTGTAATAAGATTGAACAATCCCTCATATCTTATTAGAACACTATGGACTAAAGTTTGACCTCAACAAGATAGTGCCTGCAAACTCATAGAAACTAAACAACTATATACTCAGTGACCACTGAGTCAAGGAAGAAAGAAGTTACTTTCTAGAATTCAATGAAAATGAAGGTACAACATACCCAAATTTATGGGACACAATGAAAGCAATGCCAAGAGTAAAGGTCATAGCACTAAGAGCCTTCATTATACACACACACACACACACACACACACACACACACACACACACATGAGGTCTCCTACTAGCAATTTAACAACACACCTGAAAGTTCTAAAACAGAAATAAGCAAATACAACAAAGTGGAATAGACCTCAAAAAATAATTGAAAGCAGGGCAGACATCAATAACTTAGAAACAAAGAGAACAATACAAAGGATCAATGAAAATAAAAGCTGCTTCTTTGAGCAAATCAACAAGATAGACAAACCCTTAGTCAAACTAACTAAAAGACAGAGAGATAATATCCAAAGTAACAACATCAGAAGTGAAAACAGGGACACAATAGCAGACACTGAGGAAATTTAAAGAATCATTGGGTCTTACTTCCAAAGCCTGAATTCCATAAAACTGGAAAATCTAAGTGACATGGGAGATTTTCTTGATAGAGTCCACTTACCAAAGTTAAATTAAGATCAGCTTAACAATCTAAATAGTCCTATAACCCCTTAGGAATAGAAGCTGTCATTAAAAGTCTCCCAATCAAAAAAAGCCCAGTGCCAGATGGTTTTAGTGCAGAATTCTGCCACTTTCAAAGAAGGGCTAATAATATTATTTGGGTTTATCTTTTGCAAACTATTCCATAAAATAGAAACAGAGGAACATTGTCAAACTCATTCTATAATGATACAGTCATCCTGATACCTAAACCACACAAGATTTAACCAAGAAAGAGATGTTCAGGCCAATATTCCTCGTGAAGATTGATACAAAAATACTCAATAAGTACTCACAAATGGTATCCAAGAACACATCAAAAACATCATCCATCATGATCAAGTAGGCTTCATCCCAAGGATGCAGAGATGGTTCAACATATGAAAATCCATCAATGTAACCCACCATGTAAACAAACTGAAAGGAAAACAAAACAAAACAAAACAAAACAAAAAAAGAAAACTACATGATCATCTCCTTAGATGCCCAAAAAGCATTTGATAAAACCTAATACCCATTTATGTTTAAAGTCTTGGAGAGATCAGGGATGCAAGACCCATACATAAACACAATAAAGACAATATACAAAATAAATGGAAGGAAATTTAAAACAATTCTGCTAAAATTAGGGACAAGAAAAGGCTATTCACTTTTTCCATACTATTCAAAATAGTACTTGAAGTTATAGCTAGTGCAATAAGACAATTAAAAGAGATCAAGAGGATACAAATTGGAAAGGAAGATGTCAAAGTATCTCTGTTCAAACACACACATGAATGTTAAAATCTTCTTTGTAATGCCATAATGCACATACAGGTTTATCCAGTGAGAATGCCATAAAATACAGAATATTTCTGATTTTTTTGAAATTATGTATCTTTTCAATATCACCATATTAAGGTATAGGCTATATACTCAGCAACTCCTCTGCTTCCTTTCTTCCTTCCTTCTTTCCCTCTGCATCCTTCCTTTATTTACCATTTGGGGAGAGCTGAGTTTCTGAAGTCCTGGTGAACTCAGGACCAAGCTCGCTTTCTTCACACCCAGTTTTCTTCAACAGGACAACCTCAGTGATATAGAGTTTGAATCCCAAGCCAGAAATCCTCCAAATTCTGTAATCGTTTCTTTAACTAGAGAAATGTGAATAAATTGAGCAGGATCTTTCTGATAATTATTGAAGCCCCCAAAGTAAATTAATGGCAATGAAAGCAACTGAGCTTTTTTGAATCTTGGGCCATATTTTGGGGGAAGAGCTGGCAAATCAGCTCCATTGTTTTTGAGGGAGTGGTGAGTCGCTGGCACACAGTGTGCTCCTGTGTGGTAATATGGTCTCATCCCTCCTGTTAAATTGCTGGCTTAAGTAAACTGAGGTCTTATCTTTATTTCATAAGTTGTATGTGGAGAGGCCAGCTGGAAAACACTTAGCCCAACTATTGAAATAATCCTTTTCTATTTGCATATCAAATATTTTGTAATTCACATTGATTTACCAGTCATCTCTCTCTCTCTCTCTCTCTCTCTCTCTCTCTCTCTCTCTGTGTGTGTGTGTGTGTGTGTGTGTGTGTTACTAAGAACTGAAATTAGGACATTGCACATTAGGAGGAACAATTCTACACTGAACCACAACTACACCACCTCTCTCCTTTTCCTCTCTTTCCCTCCCCCTTCTTCTCCCCCCAACCCCACCCTTCTGACTATAGTGTCCTTACTAAATTTCCTAGGCTGGCTTTTCTGTAGTCCAGGAAGGCCTTGGACTTGTTATCCCCTTGCCTCAACCTCACAAGTAGCTGAGATTACAGGCCTGTGACACCAGACCAACAATATGTTCTTTTCATATAAAACACTGGGGAGTTTTTATTTTCAAAGTACAGTGAAGTGAAGCTAAGTGTTCAAATTAAATAGAAATGTATAGAGCTTATCACATACAACATGAGGAACACAATATTGTGATCAATTTGAGTTCACTGGTATGATTAGGACCATAGTGAGGGCTCTCTCAGTTTTTACCTACAGATACAGATTTCCTGACAGCACAAGAACCTACTCAAATGCTGCCCATCACGCTTGTAAACTGCTAATGGATATATATATAGCAGTGAGAATTTCTGAGCTGAATTTGTACTAGATGGTCTTGTGGCACCATTGTACTCTTGAACCATCAATATGATATCTAATAAAACACCATGAAATTAAAATCTTGGCTGTATGGACCCATGTAGAGTTATTCAGGAAAAAAAGAAAAAAAACAAATAGGAGATATTCAATGCTTATGATTTTAGTCACATTATATAAGGCTTCTTTCTTTGGTAACATGGCTTTGCTCTCCATACACTCAAGGATCCAGGTTCCAAGGATATGCTGGAATAAGAAAAAAAGCCTACACATGGCTTTCTTTCTTGGCTTGGCCTGATTTTACCTCAGTGGAGTGAATTACCATTACCAATATACTTAACCCAGAAAACGAAAACCACTAGATGATCGCTGCTCAATCTCTAACCCATCCATCAACTATTTCAGTGAAGGGTTTTGAGAAACAAAATAATTTTATGTTAGTAACCAAAATATTAATCCGATGAATCTACTCAGAGAAAAAAAAAAAGAAAGAAAGAAAGATCAGGCACTTAGGAAGATAATTTGATCAAATATAATTCTGGTTTTCATTATATGATTTATTTCCAATGACACAATGTTTAATTATATCTAGTGTTGTAAAATGAAGACTGTGTTTGAAAGATGCTCTAAAAATGAACTTTGGCATTTTAGGAAAGGACTAAATATAAATGTGTTATTCAATGGAAAAAAAAAACAAAAAAACAACAGCTGAGATGTAGCCTGATGGTAAATCCATGTTTAAATACTGGACTGGATGATGCAACTGTAGCAGCCAACATTTTAATAACTGTCTCCCCCAATGTATCTCAAATACACTCTATTAGCAAACATGACAGTCCAATTATCTCCGTGGTGCTTAGCATTGCATGATGGCCTACTGCCAACAACGGACTACAGGGTGGGAAACATGCCAAAGAAGTTAACTGATTTTAAAAGCTAAAATACTGCTAGTGCTGAAAATTCATGGTTTATGCAAGGCTCACTCCCCTGACCCTGTTTAAATTCATCATATGAGCAAATACTTTAAATAAATAACCACCTACTAAATGAATAACCCTTTCCTTTAATATTCTGCAAGGGGAAAAAAAAAAACCTAATTGTTCAATTTTATTACAAAGAATACATTAGCAAAATTTATGTCACATATAAAAGTATTTATTTTCCTTATCAATGGAGAGGATAAAGCAATTAAAATCATTGATAATCTACTATGTATTAATCTGTATCATTAAATCTAAACTACAAAGAAGTTAGCTTTATGAGAAGGAAATATGGGTAAACTGGATATCTAAAAAAATGTATCCAATAACAGATCATATAGGAATTTAATTTCTGTATTTCTGTCAGCTGATAGCAAGAAAAAAATAAACTATTGCTCTAAAAGTCAAAATTAGTTTAAACATTAGATCCAAAGCTAATAATGCCCCATCCATAGTAAGAACCTGATGAAAGTCTGAGTGGCTACTTGAATGAATAAATAATATAGTGAGAAGACTACTGAATTCAAAGTCAGAAGAAATGAGTCGCAGGCTTCATTATCCCCATCTGATCACATAATAACAAGCTATAAAAGCCACCTATAACTGATAATGTGCCTCCAAAAAGCTGTTACCATGTATTTGCCACCATGTAATTATCTGAGAGGTAAGTGTTAATGTTGTACCCATTTTGTCCACAAGAAAAACCAAGGTTTAGTAACTTGCCAATGACAGACCTGGGACTCAAATTCAGATAAGGCTGGTTCCCTGAAGCTACACAGCTCATCTGATATTCTTAACACAGGGTCTTGACTAGTTCTGAATAGTATCTTCATCATTGTTAAAATATTGGGTTTGGACTGCATGTCCTATATGACTCCCTCCATTTCTAAAACTGTTATTAAGTCAACATAAATTTGGATTCAAATGCATAATTAGTATTCTAAACCACACTGACCAATTTTCCTACAAAGGACCAGGTAATGAATATTTTAAGCTTTGCAAGCTTAAAATATTTTGCAAGCTGTCACAAATATTCAAATCAGCTCTGCCATTGCAGCACAAAAGCAGACATGGTAAATAATATATAAACACTATATAAGGTACTGTGATCTGATATGCAGTCAGTGGCTTTGTACTTACCAACCATGTGGATTCAAACCCAACACCACAAACAAGCACCCCATGGCATCCTTACTTGAAGACAGTATCAACAAGAGCTGTGCTGTGCCCACTGTGTCCCAATTATCATATATAATAAAGGACATGTGGGCTGGGCTTGGCAAGAACAAATTTAAAAATCTGCACCAATATTGTGCTAGCAGAAATCTTGAACAATCAGGTGCTCAATTCTTCCACTGTCACAACCACTTCATTTAGAACATATGACTGGCTGCATCTACATGATATCTAAGAAGAGTCTACTCAGATTCAAACCCCAGGTCAATCCCTGTCAGTTTCCACACAAGAGAAGCACACATGCTCTATTTCAATAAGTCCTATGGTTTCCAAGTCATGCAGACAGGCTGCAGTCTGTCAGATGTTTGGATGTAATCCAGATAATGCCAACATATGTGACACATGCATATTTGTGTGCATCTTCCCAAGGAGGAAAAACTCTTACACATGTATGTTTTAGTTATAAATGTGATTACATAGAATTGAAGGATCTATTACTATTTATATGAGCCAATTCATCCCATAAGCGAGTAAAAAATACTTGCCAATTGCAGTTAAGGGATGTCTGTTCTAATTTGTGTAAGTTTTAGCTTTATTTATGTGTACATATGTCACATGTGTACATGAGAGCCCCTGGAGCTGGAGTTACATGTGCTGGTAATCAACCTGATGTGAGTGTTGGGAATAGAACTCAGGTCTTCTGCAAGAACAGCAAGTTCTCTTAACTGCTGAGCCATATGTTCAGGCCTTATCTAACTAATGCGGTAACACTTAGTATTCCAATTGTGTTTGTTTTATAATTCAAAACCACTTTGATATTTCATTCATCATACTGTTGGGCATGCAAAGTACTAAGTTAGAATTTTTGGAAAATAAGATTAATAATTTTGCCTGTGCTTGTAAATAATGCATGCTTAATCTTTTTAAGATATGATTTCTTTAAAGTGCTTGCTAACACCATAACTGAATAATAATGCTAGCATTAAATAACAATGGGCGGGGCTGGAGGGATGGCTCAGACAAATAAATATTTTAAGAGCACTGATTGCTCTTCCTAAACGTTCTGAGTTCAATCCCCAGCAACCACATGGTGGCTCATAGCCATCTATAATGAGGTCTCGTGTATACATGATAAAAAAAAATTAAAAAAAAATCAAATGTTGCAATTGTGCTGTGAGAATTAAAAAAAAAATAACAATGGGCACGTTAAAACTAAAAAAAAATCTGTTGCATAATTAACTTTTTTTCTTTCCAAAATGACTTTTATTTGACAGTACAGAGGGAAAATATAGAAATAAATTTTTTTTTGTCTATGTCATCACAAAAATACAAAGCATCTAGATTTCTTTCACAAATATGAAACTAGGGACCTATAATGAGTAAGCCATGAGAACTATTTTCCCAAAGCAATTATAATTTTTGAGATACACTCTTATATTTGAATTTAGCTTCTATACCATTCAAATATATAGCTAAAGTGACTTGTCCTAGCAAGAAGTCAGTTTGTGTTCACTTATGTAGAACAGAGCTAACTGTAACATGGTAACTATGACCTCATTAGTATACAGCCAAGATTAATAAAATTTACTTTAATTAATTATTTAAACTTTAAGAAAGATGCAGTTATGTGTCATTACATGCTAACAAAACACAGTTAATATTTACTGAATGTTCCCTGAAATAGTACACAACTATGAAAAGGTCTCAACACTTTCTTTCTTATTATTATTTATTATAATTTATTCACGTTGTATCCTGGCTTAATTCAGAGACTGATGGACCAACCAAGGACCAGGCATGGAGAGGATATAGACCCCCTGCTCAGATGTAGCCCATGGGCAGCTCAGTCTCCATGGGTTTCCTTAGTAAGTAGAGCTCATACCTCTGTCATGAACTCTGCTGCCTGTTCTTTCATCACCTCCCCCTGGCGAGGTGGCCTTACTAGGCCACAGAAAAAGAGGATCCAGACAGTCCAGATGAGACCTGATAGGCTAGGATCAGATAGTAGGGGAGGAGGACCTCCCCTATCAGTGGACTAGGGGAGGGGAATAGGGGAAGAGGTGGGGGAAGGAAGGTGGGACCTGGACCACAATCAACTTTCAATAAATTGAGAAGATTAAAATTATACAAACAGCATTATTTTAAAAATATTTATTTGTCTGTGTGTGTGTGTGTGTGTGTGTGTGTGTACAGGTGTTTGTGAAATTTAGAAGAAGGTTTTGGAACCCACATAGTTGGAGTTGCAATAGGTTGTGAGCGGCCCAATGTAGGTGCTGGGAACGCAGGTTCTCTGGAAGGACAAACCATCTTACCCATTAAGCTATCCTTCCTGCCCCAAGAATATTCTTTGTAAGAATATACTAGTAAACAATTACAAAAGTATTTCTGAGAAATTAAAATTACCTTGAACACCAAATACCATGCTTCTAAATAACACATGGATCAATGAACATATAAAAAGATATGACCGAGTTCTGATTAGATGAGAATAAAAGACAAAACTCCAAATCTGTGGATGAGACTAAGGTAGATCACAAGAACTTCAGAGTCTTATATGTCTTCAGGTCTTCCTTCCCTTCCATCTGACCTTAGCTTATCAGATCTCATCAGGACTAGCTGCAATGTCCTCCTCTGTGGCCTGGCAAGGCTGTTCCCTCTCAGGAGGAGGTGATCAAAGATACAGCCACTAAGTTCATGTCAGAGACAATCCCTGTTCCCCTTATTAGGGTTCTCACTTGGACACTGAACTGCCATGGGCTACATCTGAGCAGGGGTTCTAGGTTATTTAGGTTGTATCTATGAATGGTCCTTGGTTGGAGTATCAGTCTTAGAAAAGACCCCTGTGCTCAGATGTGGAGCTCCTGTCCTCTCCAGGTCTTACCACCTCTCCCTTCTTTCAAAAGATTCCCTGCACTCTGCCCAAAGCTTGATTATGAGTCTCAGCATCTGCTTTGATATACTGCTGGGTGGAGTCTTTCAGAGGCCCTCTGTGGTAGGCTCCTGTCCTGTTTCCAGTTTTCTCCTTCTTCCAATGCCCATCCCATTTGTCTTTCTGAGTGAGGATTGATCATCTTACCCAGGGTCCTCCTTCTTGCTTAGGTTCTTTAGGAGTACAGATTTTATGTTTATCCTATATTATATGTCTAATATCCACTTATAAGTGAGTATATACCATGTGTGAATTTCTGCTTCTGGGAAAAAAGACAATCACAGATTTAGATAAAGTATTTTAATGAAGTTTAAATACTTTGCTGAGAGTTGACAGATACCTTAGGTATGTGAATATCATAAGACTCCTACCTACTAAGCATTGTTTTGGAGTTGTGGAGATCAGGTCCACAGCCTTGTGCATCCTGGAAAGCATGTAATCACTGAGTTATTATGCCTCTATCCACTATAAATAAAAATGTGAAAACAGATGGTCAAAGACTTATATACTAATAAAATTCTCACAAGATAGTTGTATCATAAGCTTTTATTTATCATTAAATTTTGAAAAATATATGAATTGGTTCTTCATAAATAGGAGACAAAGTCTTTCCCAGGAGCTCACACTTTAATTTCACAGCAGAGGCAGGGCAGTATCATTGAAGGGTGTTATTCTTAAAATAAGTGGAAACATGAATCACAGGGATAGCCACACAAACTATAGTTTATGTCCTCTTCCATGAAACCAATTTAAGTCATTCTTCCTGAGACATTTCTTAGTTATTTTTAATTTTTGATTGGCTTTTGATTTCTTGATTTTTTTATGAAATATATTGTTTTTGGTGGGGGACAGATATGAAGGGAGAGGGCTGCTCGGGGGAGCTGGTGCTCTTCTACTGCTGTGTAGGTCATGGGCATCAAACCATGGCTACCAGGCTTGACAATGGGCATATTTATCTGTTGAAGCATCTTGCCCACTCTTATTATTTTATTTTATTTACTGATTTATTATTTTACTTACTGATCTTTTTTTGAGACAGGGTTTCACAATGTAGTTTTAGTTGGTCTATAACTTGAATTGAAGGACTGCTTCTGTTTTTTGAGTGCTGGGATTACAAAAGTGAACCACCATGCCCAGTTCTGTGTCTAACTTTGCCAAAGGAAAATCAAAACCAGATGATGTCACATTTTTACAAGTGTAACTGTCATACTCTAGATATTTCATGAATTTCCAATTAAAGTCATCCATCACTGATGATACAAATCATTTCTGTCTGCAATGTAATAAGAGCTTTCACATGAAAGGAGGCTCCATCCTCTTAGCACTAAGAGCATAACTCAGAAGCACAGGGCAGTGGAACCTTCAGCCCACACTCTGGCTCCACTGAGGCGCGCTGCAGACAAAGCACACATTGGGGTCATCTCCCACTCTGTTCACTCACTCAGTGGGAGCCAAATGTGCAATGTGTCTAATTAACTTGCTCAATTTCCTTCTTCCAATTTACAATGCCCTTTAACAACACCATTACTGGAAAGCTATTGTTGGCATGGACAGTACAAAACCTGATTTGGGAAGAAGCATATTTCATATGCTTAAACATCCCCAAATTGAAAACTGTAGAGAGCCAGTTGCCTCACATGCTGACAAAAATAAATCTGGGCATGGACCATTTTGTAGAAAAGAGAAAAAGTCATGTTAATTTAAAATGTATGGTTATATACAAAAAGAATAGAAAATAACCCATATAATTTTTAACACCTAAAATCAGTAAATTAATAGCACATTTGAGTATTGGCTTTCAAACAGTAAATGGACAGTTACAAGAAAAACAGCCTCTCCCATGTTAATCTTATGGGCACCGAAACTTCTATTTTAATAAAACATAGTGTGACTCATTTCAATTTAGAAATCTGTTCTTCTTAATGTTTCTGAGTTTGGTGCAAATCAAATCTATCACCAAGAAATAAGAGCAGAATGCTTAAAAGCATGAGGGAGCCAATCTGTCTTCTAAATGAACCATGTGACTTCGATACCACAAATGAAAAGTTAGAAATTGATATCAAAATGAAAAGTGCCTCCTAGAAAGACAATTATGTCTCTGGACAATGTCCTGGTAGATATCCTGTGTTCCTCATCAGGGGAAATAAGCAACTGTGTTTTTCCATATGCACAGTCATAAAAATGAAGAAAACTGGCTTTTGCTTCATCTTTATGGACTCTTTCTGGTACTCAGATTCTTTGCTCTTTTTCTCTTCCTCCTTTCTTCCAGACTTCCTTCCTTATTTTTCTTTCTTTCTTAAAACAATGTTGCTTCTACTTCCCAAGATCATTAGGAGAAAATAGGGGCACACAGTAGAAATGATGTAGGTGTTGGGAAGTTTAGGTAAAAAATTATATTAACTGTAAAAAAGGTTTCATTATATCATTACCAACACACATGTCTCACATTACTGTTTTATTTTATTAAAAAACATTTTACCTTACAGCTCCAGGCACATCTAGAATGAGTGTGTGGACGTCATAGCACAGCCAGTTCCCTTCTTCCACCACTTGGGGTGAGGGGTTGAAATCAAGCTATCAGCCTTGGAGGCAAGCGCCTTTAAGCACTGAGCCATGTCTGGGCCCCTAAGAAGCCAGTGTACCTACACCACATTCTTGTAATCTCTGGACCTCTCACGCTACTCATTCTTTTATTTTCAGGCCTTGGCCCCCAACTTCCACATTCGAGATAAAACAAGTGATACTCCTGTCTTTAGGGGACTAGCTTTTATCACCTAACATAATCTCTCATCCCAGTTTTCCGCAAATGCTTAAGTTCCTTCTTCTTTACGGCTGAGTAAAACTCTGTTGTGTACACACAACTATGAATACCTTGGTTGATTCCATAACCTGGCTATTGTGAATAGTGTCACGATAAACAAAGATGTGCAGAGGTCTCCATTGTAATCTGATATACATTTATTTATTGATATCATGTAAGTTGTATGGCTAAGTTTTAGCTTTTTGAGGAAGCTCCATACTGATTTCCGTAGCAGCTAGATGAATTTATATTGCCGCTACCAACTTATAAGCCTCCTCCCCTAACCAGGGCTGACTGGCATTTGTTTTCTTGATGATAGTCATGTTGATGAGGATAAGTAGTTTCGATGGGCATTTCCAATGGGCACAGGCAGTGAGCCTTTCTTCATGTAGTCATCATCTGAAGTGTATGCTCACTTCTCTGGCCATTTGTTGACTGCAACCTTTTTTATTATTATTATTTTGCAATTTACTTCAACATATGTTCTAAATATTAGCCTCTTACTGGGTGAATAACTGGCTAGGGGTTTTACCCTACCTTCCGTTTTGTTTACTTTACAAGTACGTTGTACAATCTACCTGTGCTCGTTTTATTTCCTGAGCTATTGGGATCTTACTCAGAAGGCCTTGCCTATCTGCTCGTATCTTCAAGTGTTTTCCACTAGTCATTTCAGTTTTTTAGGTTTTACATTAAGGTCTCTGATCCTTTTATAAGTCAAACATAAAATTAAAACTATAATTTAAAACTGATCCTAACAATTTAAAAGAACAAGGGACTTGCCAAAATGAACTCACTTCATTTCGCAAACCAAGCAAATGGCAACACAAATCTATTCTGTTCCAAACCTCTCGGTATTGATTCCCAGTGCACGGGAACACGTAACAGATGCAGACAGAACACAATCAAGTTGCCCCATCTCCTGTACAAATGAATAGAGCAAAATCCGAGTGTGCCTCTCATGATCTATGTGCTCTGTGCTCTAACACCGCACATGTCTCTCAGCAGTACTGGCCGGTAGTTTTGCTCCAAAGTCTCCATGTATTCAAAATAGTTGCTCACTCGAAACCCACGCAGCGCTTCTTCCTGCCAGGAAAATATGAAGGGAAGTTTATTTACTTAGAGAAAGATGCACAATTCCAAGTGAATGATATTTAAGTAGTTGAAGTATCATCTGTTTTCAGCAATAGATGCTGAGGCAGTTTACATGACTAGTAAATGCGTAATTGCTCCTCATTTGGGAAGCTGTGTCTGTGACAGGAATGAATAAGGGTCTGGAGAAGCAAGGTTATTAAAAAAAAAAAAAACAGCAACAACACTTTACAGCTAACAACAGCAGCAGTAGCAGCCAAAAAAGCTTAAACTCTCAGATGATGAAATCTTCCCACTATTTGACCTACGTTTCAGTGGTAAGCATGCAACTAGTAAAGATCCTCTGTATCTACAAAAGGATGCTGTGATGTTGTAAGGAATATCCATGCTGAAGCCACTGTTCATAAAAACCTACATCAACAGGTGGGTCATGATGCTGGCACCGGAGAGGCAAATGATCATTTGTGTTTTCATGGTTAGTGTCTCAAATGAGGGGCTTGAGAATAAACAGCAAGGGCATTTAGAATTTTAGAGTATTTGGGGCTTAAGGATTGACTGTCTCTTAGCACACTCAAATATTATCTAACGTAGTATCTATCCAAAGGTGTTTTGAAAATCTTCAGAATAGTTGTTCTCAGGTCAGTACAACTGTGTTAGCTTTTGAGTTCTTAAAATTTTGAAGCAATTCATGATTTCCTCAAGCTTACAGCTAACAGACAATAAAAGATGAATGTATGTGTGTGTGTGTGTGTGTGTGTGTAGCAGACCAAAAGAATGAAAGGTAACATGTATTAGATACCAGACAGTTTGCAAGAGTTGATAAAAAAGGACATCAATGTAAGGTAGCTAAAAAAACATGCAACCTTTAACATAAAATTTAAAAGCCTCATGTGTATATATGTGTATATATAAAGGCTCATATATACTTACTTATGAGTAATGATTCACAGAGTTATGAAGAACTTTATTATTATTGTGCCGTGTGTCACTCAAAATCCACAGAAAAGTGAAGAAAAGGTATAGATAACCTAAAAAACTTACTGATCAACCAAGTTGAAGGAGCTGAAGAACCAATGTTTACAGATGATACCATTAAGGCTATGGAAAACACTACCCAAGAGAAATATCTGAACTCTGCTTTTAATTTTAAGGCAGAGGACACTGTGCCATCCACTCTCCCACTGCTCACTCATATGCTCTTTTAGTATATATAAGCTCTTCATTCTGGACATTAGCAATAAAAGTGAGTAAGACAAGGACTGCATCCTAGATTATTAATAGCCAAGGTCTCAAGCATGCCCTCAGATTAACAAACAGGTAACTTCTCTTAGGGTTATTACTGCTGTGATGAATCACCACAACCAAAGCACTTGGGAAGGAAAGGGTTTATTTGGCTTGCACTTCCACAGAACTGTTAATCAGCAAAGAAAATCATGACAGGCAATGAAACAGGCTGGGAATCCACAGGCAGGAGCTGATGCAGAGGCCGTGGAAGGATGTTCCTTACTGGCTTGCTCTTCATGGCATGCTTAGCTTGCTTTCTTATAGAACCCACGACCACCAGTACAGGGATGGCAACTCCCACAATGAGCTAGACTTTCCCCAATCAATAACTAATAAGAAAATTCCCTACAGGTTTGCCTACAATCTGATTTTATGGAAGCATTTTCTTATTTGTGTTTCCCACCTCTCAAATGACTTCAGCTTGTATCAAGTTGACATAAAACTACCCAGCACACAACTGAGTCACCTGGATATGGTGGCACACACTTATAATCCTTGCCCTTGACAGGCTGCAGCAAGAGGACAACAGGTTCAATGCCACCTGGGTAACATATTGAGGCCCTGTCTCAATAAAGAGAACAAAACAAATAGATGTTCAATTGATGGATGGCAAATTATTTCTTTGTAAGTTTCTACCTATCAAAAGTACTTATTCTGGGCACAGGGGTCTTTTCTGAGACTGATACTCCAACCAAGGACCATTTGTGGATATAACCTAGAACCCCTGCTCAGATGTAGCCCATGGCAGCTCAGTATCCAAGTGGGTTCCCTAGTAAGGGGAACAGGGACTATCTCTGACTTGAACTCAGTGGTTGGCTCTTTGATCACCTCCCCTTGAGGGAAGAGCAGCCTTGCCAGGCCAAAGAGGACATTGCAGCTAGTACTGATGAGACCTGATAAGCTAGGGTCAGATGGAAGGGAAGGAAGACCTCCCCTATCAGTGGACTTGGAGAGGGGCATAGGAGGAAATGAGGGAGGGAGAGTGGGATTGGGAGGGAAAGAGGGAGTGGGCTATACCTGGGATACAAAGTGAATAAACTCTAATTAATATAAAAAATAAAAATTTAATAAAGTCATTCAGGTTGAAAAAGGATCAAAGTGAGACTAATCTCACTGGACCAGTTTATTCTAAATAGCTATTGTTGTAAGTATAGAACTCTTATGAACTCACTCATTTTCTTAAAATTATATGTGACTTGGCTTTGATAATTTCTACACTAAAAGTATCCCTAAGTTGAAAGGCAATTCCAGTAACATCTTTCCGAACAGAGAAGACCCGATACTATGGGATCTGCTTCCCGATGCATTCACAATTTCAAATAAAAATTATTACTCATTAAGTGCAAATTATAATAGAACACAACAGCACTTAAACAATAGCTCTAACAATAGTTTCCTGGAAAAAAATAAAAATCTACCTAACATCTTTTAATTATTGTTCTATGTTCCTTTAAACATAAAACTACCCAGGCAAGCCACGGCTAATACTTGGCTTAAATATATTTCTTCTTTAGAATGTATATTTTTTTCAAAAACTGGCTTCTCTCTTAGATATTAATTTTAAAGTTAAAAGAAATATTCTAGTAACAACACTGCAGATATACTCACAATAATAGCATATAAGGTTACTGAGGTCTCATTGTATAAGAATTTTAAATGTACATTACAAATGCAATTTTAAATGGTATTGTTCATGTTTAAGAATCTGTAGGCATTTTTTTTTTCTGAATAAAAATTTAAAATAGCCAAGCTTAACTTTTAATCTTTCAAGTAGAATTTCTTCATATCACCCTAGACATTCTCTAATGCTCTTCTTGGGGTAATCTTACTTGTGATTATAATCATTTAGATTGCTAGTCTATTATTCAATAACCATTTCCTTGGAGTAGCACTTCCCTAGTTTCATTTGCGGATCTAAGAACATTGCAATTACCTTGTTCTATGAATACGGAAGCATGTAAAGTATAGTGACACTAACTACTTTTGTAACAATAGTGGGATACTTGCTCAAGAAAACACTTTGATAGGTTATACTGCAATAATTTAAATTTGGGTTAGGCTGTTTAGTGAGAGCATGCTACATTTCATATTATACCTAATTTTTATTCAGTCACTTTGCTTTCAATGATTGCTTTCATCATTAATTCTGGGTTTTGGATGTTGAATTGCCAAAAAGCATTAGAAATTACCATTCTTAACCACAGTGTTATGTATGTTATTACATCACATGATGTAAACCCTACTTCCTTTTTTTCTTTGAAATATGAAAGTTCAATCCCAAGTTCTTTCTTATAGTTGATAATATTTAATCAGGGTCCAGTGAATTTAGAATATTATACAAAAGGTAACTATACTAGTTAAGAAGGGACAATTTGATTTAAGGGGAACAGAGGACTTAGATTCACACAATAAAGGTTCAAAACCTCTCCATGCCAATTTTTAGATTATGCAAGTTTACCAACTGTAAATCTTGGTTCCCCATGTACCAATGGGGACCACAATAACAGGGTTGCTCCGTGGACAAGATAGTCTAAAACCTGAAAGCCTTATCATAGGGCACAAAGCCTTCTATGGTCTCTGTCCTGTCTCTTACCATATGCTCAATTTGTTCTGTTTACAATGTTAATCCTGACCCTTTAAGGCAGCGGTTCTCAACCTCTGGGTACCCTTTCACAGGGATCATATATCAGATATTCTGCATATCAAATATCTATATCACGATTTATAGCAGTGGCAAAATTATAGTTATGAAATAGCAATAAACATAGTTTTATGGCTGGAAGTCCTACAACATGAAGTGTATTAAAGAGCCGCAACATTGACTCCTTAACAGGTCAATAGAACCGAATAGAAATAGGCTGAAAACTTCTCTAAGGGCACTCAGTTCTTTCTTGCACCTGATCTTTGAAGCTGCCTCTATATGCTTGGATGAAGGCTTTTCTCCATCCCAGAGATCCTTATAAGGTTTTTCTTTTAAGACATTCTGGACCCTTCTTATCCTTACGGGTATCACAAACAATGTCTCCTTCACCCTGTCAGAGTGTCCTTCATTAACAAGTATAATGTCAGAAATATTATCTACTTATACTGTTTCTCACAGAAGAATTTAAGAACCACGTGAGGCAAGGCCACTTTTTCATGTGACTCCAACAGTGCTTGCAAAACTGTTGCTACAGAGCAAGTACTAGAATAAATCAAAGAGTAAATCCTTTGTCCATGGCCTTGCATTTAAACCATTAATGCTAGTCATAACAATGCCAACTGACAGTCTTGAAATGGCTAGAATACCCTCTCCTGAGCATATCAGACACTGGAAAAGATGAGGGTGATACATCAGGGATTACTGACTTCAGTTTTTGATCCTCAACTCCTTGCCAAGAATATAAGGAAACTAACCAATACAGATACTAAGACATCTCTGACTTTTCTCATAAATCCTCAGGGATATGCCTATGGGGAAAGCCAAATTATACCTGCACTTCTAAAAGATGTTTGTACATGTTATAATTTTCAAAGATACTAGAGATTTAATATCTGTCAAAAGGTTTTTCAGCAACCACAGCCCACTAAGCTTGACATTTCGATTTAGTGTGAAGTAAACACAAGGTACAGAAGATCAGTACGCTATCCTGGGCTACCTTCCTTGGTTTTATGATTTTATAACAGAGTCTATTCATTTCTGAACATTTGATTAGTAATGTGTTTGCAAGGTTATGGTAAATTAAAATAGTTTAAGGAAAAAAAAAACCTTGAGTGGGTTAAAGTGGAAGGTAGTTGATTTACTAAAACTGTAAAATTTAAGAAAGATTAAACAATTTGCAATAATGCCAAATCTAATAAAAAGCATTAAAGAAGTGTTTTGTTCAGCTGAAATATTTATCATTAAACATATGTGCCCATGGGGCTAGGAAGATGGGTCAGTGAGTGGACAAAGGCACTTGCTAACATGATGAGAGACACATAAAACATGAGACTTCACTTGACAGACAGCAATGCAGATGACATCTGAAAATACAGTTGATGCTGTACTAGCCCTGCTTTATTTATTCCCTGGGATGAACTTCATTAATAACATGTACACTTTTGTCTTCTAAATCTTATCATTTAAACAGTTTTTCTCTGTATATTCTCCATTTTCTACTCTGTCATTACCTTCTGGTAACAGCAGTTGCAACAGCATCAAAAAAGAAAAAAAAATCTCTCTCAACAATTTACTGATTGGGTTGAAATCAATCTGATTTTCCTCATAATTATAAATTAATTTTCTATAATATGCAGGATTCAGTGGAGGAATTTTAATTAAGCACTTTGAAATTTCACAGCCCGGTTTCCAGAGGAAGGCAGTCTTCCCGCAGTCTTGGCATTGGGGTGCAAGAACAGGAGAATGCTAACAATCCCTGCTAGCCGATAATCATTTGAGAGAGGAAGAATCAGGCAGGCCAGGCCATGGGATATCAGCCTTCCCTAGACCCTACAAACAAAGCTTCCAATGAATCTACGGGCACAGATATGCTTTTTATACTCCTGTTATACAGAAGTCTACTAAACAACATTTTCTAAAAAGAGAAAATGGTTTGGATTTTCTAGTTAATTTTGTTGGATGTTTTATTCTCTGAAATTGTGGTGGCCATAGATTTCCAATTGGCTGTTGCATATAAAAGTTTTTGAAATCCCTGGCATTCTCAAAGAGAAAAATTAATAATAAATGAATAAAATAAATGAATAAATAAGTAAATATGGCCACTAAGTCTCAGCACTAAGCTTGAGTGCATCGTCATAGCTTCAAAAGTTGTCTCACCAAGCTGTGAGGATAATGCACTTGGCTAGTCTATGAAACAGCTCACATTCTGATGTTATCTACAAGGATATTGTGAAAAATAAAGCAAGCCATGCATGGTGGTGCATGCCCTTAACTTAGCACTCAAGGTCGGCCTGGCCTATATAGCCAGTTCCAGGTCAGCTGGGGCTAAGTAGTACAGCACTGTCTAAATAAGTAAATAAATAAATACATAAGTACATAAATAAAAATAAAAGGCTAAAACCAAGCCAACAACAAAGCATAGACATTAGCTTATACCAGGTTCATGACATCATGACATTTAAGGACACTAATAGCTTAATGGTACAAGGAGAACAGGAAATCCTGTATCCATCCAAACCCAACCCCATCGAGCTGCACTCCTCATCTACCTGCAGTGCTCCCACAGTGCACTGGGGCTGACAGCCAGGGATGCTCTCCACTGACTGATCTCAGCTACCTCTGCTTCTCTTTCCAGTTTAGTGATTCAGAACATCAACCAGCTGTTGTTCCTCCTGTTATGTTGATGTTGGTGGGGGTAGAGTGCCTGTGAGTCCCTTCGCTGGGTTTTGCTGATGTGGGGTTATTTCCTATGTTTTCCTGGATGCAGTTGACCTCCTTGGGTTGGAGTTTTTCTTCTAATATCTTCTGTGGGCCTGGATTTTGGATAGGTACTGTTTAAATTTTTTTTTTTTTTTTTTTTTTTGCCATGAAATATCTTGTTTTCTCCTTCATGATGATTAAAAGTATTGTTGGGTATAATATTTGTAGCTGGCATCTGTAGTCTCCTAGTGTATGCAGGATATCTGTTTCCAGGCCCTTCTGGCTTTTAGAGTTTCAGATTAGAAGTCATGTGTAATTCTGATAGGTTTACCTTTATAGGTGACTTGGCCTTTTTCCCTTGCAGCTTTTAATATTCTTTGTTCTGTACATTTAATGTTTTGCTTAGGCTTCAAGTGGGTACTCTAATAAGGGAAGTGGGGACTGCATCAGACATGGACTCACTTGCTAGCTTTTTGATCACTTTCCTCTAGTGGCCTGGACACACTCAGTACTGATGCAACTTGATGAGCTGGGGTAGATGGGAAAGGGAGCTCCCCTTTTCTGAGGAAAGAGGGGAGAGAGGAAGAGAAAGAGGGTGGGACTGGGAGGGGAGGAGGGAAGGGGCTACAAGGATGTAAAGTAAATAAAATAAAAGACAGAAAAAAAGAGAACATCAACCACTCTTCACTGGGGTGTTAGAAATACAGGCAAGAAGTCTAGACTCTAAATGGTCCCACTGAAAATCTTGAGCCTAATCTAAACAGAATACTGACAGGCTGCTATGTTCTTTTCTTTTAATTTTAATCTTTATTAATTACACTTTATTCACTTTGTATCCCCCCATGGCCTCTTCCCTCCTTCCCTCCCCATCACATACTCCCTCCCCCTTCTCCACACATACCCCCTCCCCAAGTCCACTGATAGGGGAGGTCTTCCTCTCCTTCCTTCTGATCCTAGTCTATCAGGTCTCATCAGCAGTATCTGCACTGTCTTCCCCTGTGGCCTGGTAAGGCTGCTCCCCCTCAGGGGGAGGTGATCAAAGAGCTGCTATGTTCTTTATAGAACATAGTTCACACAGACTTTCAGTGGCAAAGCAGGCTTTGGCATGATACTTTCTTATTTTTAATCAATATGTGAAAATTAAGTTGGGAAAAGAGCCACATATTTTCAACATTCAAGAGTCATCTAGTTTTCTTGGGACAGCTGTTAATGACTGAAAGGTTATTAAACATGTGAGGTTTTCATTAACTCATATTTCTGTGCATGTGTTTCTGGAAGCATGTGTACAACAGCATCTATGCAGAGGTCAGAGGGCAACTACAGGAGTCAGTTCTCTCCTTCTATCATGAGGGTTTCCTGGGATCGAATTTCTCTTTTCTGATACCTTCACACTGAGCCCTCTCTCTGCCCCTTCATTATATTTTTATACATAAAATACGGTTTATTCATAAAATAAAAGTTTGAAGTTCTCTTAGTTCAACTTCTTTCCTCTTAGAAGTTATATCCGCAGATATACAAATCAAGGCCTAAAATGATGTAATTGTTAATATAAGGGATATCATCACAGCTATGGCTTCTTGCTAAATGGAGAAATGTTGCTAAGTGTTTTCTCCCCTTAATTCATCTGAGTGACATGTTAGTATATGTGAGTCCATACAGCTATTTTCACATACAGTCATATATTTGGCAAACAAGATGTTACTATGGGTCTTAATGGAGACCAAATAGTATATTCACATATGTATCCATTAATAAACTACACCAAAATTTATCCTGCAAGAAACAAAAATGCCCATCAAAAGAGCAAAGGCTTTTGAGAACTACACCCTAAAAATGCAACAATAAAAATGAATCCAGAGTACCAGCCAGGAAAGCTTTTCCTAGTATCTTAGAAAAATGTCAATAACAAAATTTAAAAGTAAGGTTAACCCTAGGACACATGCAAAAGTTAATTCCTTCCCAAGATGGTCTTAGTTCAGTTTTAACTAACTCAATTCAAATTCTAGTAATTTAAATAGGAATTAGAAGATAACCTTTCCACCTCCACTTAAAATCCTTTAAGTTAAACTGACAACACTGTGTCCAGCACATAGCAGAGTCTGATACACATTTAAAATGATCATCCTTTTTAAATCCTATTGCAAACTTTCCTTAGCAGGTGTCCAGAGATGACACTGCTGTAGTCACCAACATTAACTAGACAAAGATATGTAAAGAAATTCTAATGAGGATGACAGAATGAAACATTTCAAAAATTTAACAATGTTTGTTGTTCAGGATAAATAAAACTAGTTTACTCACCTAATAGATTTTTCTACTTATCTTCTCAACAAATATTTATTGAGAAAGTGCTGAACAGACCACATCACAGTTCTTTTAAAGCTAAAAGATGTGGTGGAAGACGATGAACAAAAACATAATCTCAAGTAGCAATTAAATGCACATAATAAACTAAACATTTAGTAGTTTAGATAATTGTGTGCTGGGGAAAAATCAGATAAAAGAGAACAGACAAACTTTATACCCTAAAATTTCAGAACCTGATCACCACAGCTGATGAAATGGCCCTGATTATGAGCCTGCACTGTCTTCATGACCCCCAGGGTTTAAATTGCCCATTGTCTGGACCACTTCAGACAATTCATTATTTATGGTTCTGCCTTACTGTTCCTTCTACATGTACAGACATTTTCATTAACAACAATCCTAAAGTCATTATTTTATTGATGTTTATAGTTCAAGATGTTTTGAATTAAAAATGAATTCAACATTAAGCAAAAGTGATTAGCTGGCAGTCTTCAGTGATTAACAGCATTATATTAAAAAAAATCTCTAAATGGAAACTAATCCTGGTAAATATGTAATCGTAAAGAATAAAACTAACTTCCTAAAACAGCTCTTTCACCTAGTACAAAATACATTCTCATTTCTGTGAATTAATGTGTTTTTGTGACTGTGGAATGGATGGTGGGATGAACAGCACAAAAAGGCCAAACTTAATTATGATTTCAACATCAGACAAACAGTTGGATTTCTCACTAGTCCAACAATGTATGCATATAGCAATGTATTTACCTATCATGATAATCTCCTGAGCTTTAAATAAATAAGCAAAATTATTTTGTTTAAAGATACTGCATTCTTGTGAGTGTTATGAAAGAATAATAGTTCATGTAAATATTTGATAACAATAGAAAAGTTAGGAAAATATTCTGAAATACTAAATTTTTGTAAGTATCAAACTTTTGAACTAACAAAATAAACTGAGCATTCACTGACCAAAAATTATGCAACAGTCTTTTTCAGTTAACATAGTTAACTGGAAGCTCTGGATCTACCTCTACTCTAACTGTATAGAATTTAGCAACTTAGCTCCATGCCTCACTTTCCTCATCTTGAAAATTAAGGCAACCAGACCTAGCACTCAGGGTTAATCTGGGAATCGAGGTCCAGGTAAGCACTTGACAACTGTAGTGGTTTGAAGTGAGAACGGTCCCCATAGGCTCATATATTTGAATGATTATTCCCCAGTTGGCAGAATTCTTTGGGAAGGATTAGGAGGAGTGGCTTTATTGATGGAGGTGTGGTACTGTCCATTTCTAGCTAGTGCTCTTCTTACTTCCTGCTTATGATAAAGATGTAAGTTCTAGTTACTGTCCCAGTGCCATTCCTGCCTTCCTGCTGCCATGCTCCCTGCCATGATGGTCATGGACTCTAGCACTCTGGAACTGTGAGCCCCAAATTAAATGCTTTCTACTATACGGTGTTTGGGTTATGGTGTCTTATCAAAGTAATGGAAAAATGACTTAAGAGAGCAATAAAGGATTCCTTTATTAGTGGTTAATTTTTAATGATGTTTCCCCAGACATGAATGAACTTACTTTGAGAAAGACTTGCAGATCTTGAGTCTGGGTGTGGTGAAGAATGTCTCGCTGCAGGTGTTTGAGAACAGCTATGCAGACATACACTTGATAATCAGGACCAAGTACAATACAAGTAGCAATATAATGGCATATTTCTATCCAATCTAAGTAATTCCAAAAACACTGAGTTATCCACTGTAGGCAAATCTTAAAAGAAAAAAAAAAAAGAAGTTTACTTGAAAGGAGTAAAAAAATTGCACTTGCTCATTAAAAAGTACTAAACAGTAACACATGAAACCAATTTTTAAAAAGCCTTGCATTTAAATAGAAATAGAAAGGCAATCCACCTAGTGACCTAAATATTCTGCTTTTCTTGTTTGCTACAACTGTAAGAAGACTCATGGTCTCCTGTTTCAGGAGCTAAGGACCTAATGCTGTCTGCCCTTCTCATGTCCCTGCTGCTATGTGCCTTCTTCTGACATACTGCTCTCCTCTCACTGCAAACACCTGTCTATTCTCTGCTAACAGAGTACTAAGAGGCTACCTGAGTTCAGAGGTATTGGTTGTTTCCATCCCATTGGTAATCACAGATGTATAATTATACAGATTGCAAAATCTTATATTAGTGAAAATGGACTCTTGCTGAATCAGAGAACAATTTAATCAGAGAATCAAACAGAATCAAAGTATGTATAATCTGGGAGCTAACACAGAATTCAAAAAGGAGATATTTTACAAAAAAGCCTTCCTTTTTTAACCCTTTAATTGGTATATCATTATTATGTATTTTGTTATATATTATTAGAAGGTGTATATTATTGTTGGAGTAGGTGTGGCCTTATTGGAGAAAGTGTGTCACTGGGGGTGGGCTTTGTGTTTTTAGATGCTCAAGCCAAACCCAGTGTCGCTTTCTCTTCCTGTTGCCTGCTGATCCGGATGCAGAAATCACAGATACTTCTCTAGTATCATGTCTGCCTGCATGCCACCATGCTTCCCTCCATGATGACAGTGAACTAAACCTCTGACCTATAATCTAGCCTCAATTAAATGTTTTCCCTTATAAGAGTCGCTATGGTCATAGTGTCTCTTCACAGCAACAGAAACCCTAAGGCATGTATTGACTACTCCCTCAAAAAAATTTCAGCAAAGGCCTTAATGCTTAGTACATGAAAATTTGACCTTTTTTGAAGGTAAGGTCATCACAAAAGTTCAAATTCATATCAGGGTGAGCCTTATATTCTTATAGAAGGAGAAATGTGCACAAAAAGACACACATCTTCCAAGAGAAGACACATGCAGAGAACAGCGTGGCTGGATACAGGTAGGATCTGAATAATTCAGGTTTAATGCCACAGGCTCCTCAGGAAACCAGAGCTAAGAGAGGAGCTTTGGGAGGAGAAAGGGGACAGATATGGTGGCTCATCTCAAGTTGACATAGGTATAAAGGATATAGATATACTTGTTCCTTTTGTTCTAGCACTTTGTCCTTCTGGAACTGTATTCTTCAGTTCTAAAAGGTGCTTTTCCTACCTCTTGCCAAATCTGATTTCCTGTGGCCTATGTGCTAGTTTGCTAGTTCTGCTGTAACAAAGAAACAGAAAATAGACAGGAAAACAATCAACTTTCTAATTTTTCTAGGGCAGTCTGAGGTCAAAGTGTTAGTGGGGCTGCTTTCGTCAGAGCCTCCTTTTCCTAGCATGACTGTCTTCTCCCTGACACATGAATGTTCACCCTCAGAGTTTGTCTTGTCCAAATGTCTTCTTACATGTTATACTGACTGGTCTGGAGCTACTCTAATGACACCATTTTAATGTAAATCCTTCTCAGACACCTTATATATAGTACAGGTGTACTCTGAAGCAATGGTTAGTACTTCCATTACTGAAGGAGACATGATTCATCTGTACCAGAGTGCATTATTGGAGTACTGATTTCTATAAATTACTACCATGTCAACCAGGGACCTTTAAATTCTAGTCAATAAGCGCACATTTTTTTAAATCTCAGCCTATGGTCATAATGTCTTTTGAAGTAATGCCAACCAAATGATGAATGAAAATTTAAGTATGTTATTATGTTATTAGCTATTTACACATTTAAATAATATTCAAGATCATAAAGAAGTAAGATCACTCATACAACATGCAAACTGTATTAGACTTTTCCTAAAAATGTTGATATTCTACCATACTTAAGTTTATGTTAGATGGAATTAACAAGCAATATAATATTATTTTACATGAAGTACATTATTCTTACTTGTATCTAGATTGCAAGAAAAATCAAGGGATCCAAAATATTAAAGTCTAAACAATTGTTTATGGATATAAAAAAAAAAAGTCAAAATGGTCTGATTTTCAAATGATCAACTAATTTACTCAATGACATTACTTTTAACAACTTTTCTGGCCTTACGTTATTTGTTTTCCTTACACAAAGAATTAGTAAAAACAACAACAACAAAAAGTAACTTAAGAATAAAAGTGGTTTTATAGCCAGGCATGAGGAATATAAACCTTAAATCTTGGCATTTGGGAGGCTGAGGCAGGAAGATTACTTCAAAGTAAACAAGTCTAGGTTACATAGGTAGACCCTGACTGAAGCCTTTCTTAGTGATTTCAATACAGTGAATGGATCTACATCATTCCTGAGTTTCTGCATTTGTCACATGATAAAATTTACAATGCCAAATGAATTACAATTGTCAAACACTTTCTCAAGAACAAACCATGATTGCAAATATGACATTATTATTGTTATACATCTGGAAGATCTGGTTTCACTGCATAATTTTACATTTTCAAAAAGTACTGTGTCATAAAACATGAAAGTTTTCCATAGTCTTGTTTTCATAATGGCAGTAGAAAGGAATGTTGATGATGATGATGGTGATGATGGTGGTGGTGTGGTGATGAGTACCAAATGCGGTTTCATGCACAGGAGGGTTAGTCAAGTTAGCCTGCTTCCCAAGACAGTCCCGTGTAATAATCAATGTTATGCCGGATGGTGCCCTCAAAGACTAAGGGCCCCATTAAAGACACAGGTGTTTTAAAAATCAGGAAAGTGCAGAAAATGGTAAGATACGTTGTTAGAAAAGGGTTAAGCTGTTGGAAAGTTAACTGGACTGTGATTTTACATTGCTTACTTAAAAAGAGAATGTAAATTAAGAGAATGTAAATTTCCGTATCTGTTCTCTTTCTAGTCTCAGTTACTCTGGGAAGGAATTCCAATCCACAAATGTGCTTTTCTAACCACATTTAGCTCAGTGTACAGTAGCGGAGCTTATTATTCTCACTCTGGAGATCTATATATTTCATTTAGCAACGTTCCTACAAATCCTTCACTAACTAGCCGAACCCCTTGTGTCTAAAAACACAGCTTCAAAAAGCACTGCTTCTAATTAGATCAAAATGAGTAAGCGTCGAAACACAAAATCCATACCCAAACGATGACTTAATCATATACACCTATTTAGTTACTTATACCTGATTTTATGCTTTATAATTAGTAATAAAGTGGTAAATAATCAGCCGAGCAGTGATAGGCACTTAAGACAAGTGATTAGCTTACAGTGAGAGCTACTGCAAGGCTTTTTATATAATTAACAAGAATAATGTCACTGCTCAGAAATAATACCCTATTAAATAAATGGATTACTTATATAAATACTTCTTTTATGTTTTTGTTTTGCTTGCTTGTTTATTTTTGAGATAGTAACCCAGTATCTCCCACTGTAACCCAGACTGGCCTAGAACTCACTATGTATCCCAGGCTGGTCTCAAACTCATGGCAATCCTGCTGCTTCATACTCCCAGATTGCTAGGATTGTGAATGTGAGATACCATGCTCAGGCTTTAAGCAGTTTTATACTGATGAAGCTATATAAGAGTTACTAGATATATAAAGTTGACAGATGAACATTTTTCTATTAAACAATAAATTGATAATGTAGGGCCTGAGATATAATAACCTCCCCATAATCTTTGGTAATCCATTGGCATATATATTAGGGACTTAAAAAAATGACTGGAAGCATTAAACAATATCCACTCTACTCAAAAGTAGGACAGCTAAAAGTAACTCTTAGGAACATTGCTTTCTGCACAGACTTTTAGAAGCTATGAAAAAGATCAAGTGTTAGAAACTATAATAATAAATAAATTGTGCTTTTTAAGAAACTTCATCCACACAAAGCTAAAATTTCTGTGATTCAAAGTTCAAGCAAATGCTTCATACACGAAAAGCTAAAAATGGTTACAAAGAATTATTCCTTCCCGCTGAATGGAAGTCTGAATTGTTTAATGAATACACAAAACTTACAGCCAGAAGAATACCTCACATAAGTGCATTTGATGAATGATGTGCTACTTATCAAGGTAAGTACAGATGCATATATCATGTCAAGAGGAGCTATTGTCTAATTAAGAGGGAGAGAGCTCTAGTCGGGTAAAGGAATGAGCATGCAGTTTACAACAAAGGAAACAGAGTGGATCCAATAAACCACGTGGCACAAAACGGATCCAATAAGCCACTGATTAAATTAATGCTCACCATAAGGAAAGCTGGCATAATTCTACTTGGTTAACTTCAAGTTGGATAAAGGATACGAAATTAAAGATAAGCCAAAAAATAGAAAACTTTTTCAAAAGTAATAGTGGATAAATTTTGGCAGTATGTAGTTATTGCCTAATGATAAAATGACCGAGTAATTATCAGTTTAAATTATAAAAAAATCCATATAAATATAAAAATATAAAATATAAATAATATGTGATATTAAACAATTGCAATTTAAACATATGGTTGGATGATGGGTAATTTTATAAAAACAAAGAAATAAAACATTTTGTTAAAAGTTGAAAATAGAAAATTAATGTTTGTAACTATATAATCTAATTAATATAAATGCATCCACTTACATTTTTCCAGTGAAGTTTTGTTAGTTTAAATATATATCCTATATTTTAGGGGAAGGCGTTTTTCTTTAAAGTCAGAGATTCAAGAGCTGAAGAATTGGTACTCTATTGGATTACCTGTGATGGAGCAAAACCAGACATGTGGAAGGCTGAAAACACAAGCGGCACCTCAGCCTTCAGTAGCATTTCAATGTAGTGAGTGCTGCAAAAATATATGGGATGGATGCCAGTTTCTAGCGTATCAACAGGAAGGTACCTCTGCATGAAAGAGAAGGGGAAAACAGTAAACACACAGATAATTTAGAATAATCAAACATATACACAGCTGAGTCTTTTGGCTTACGCAGTGTTTTTTCTGTTTTCAAATTTATACGGTAGATATGGATCAGATGACAGCATGCTTGCCTCTAATGCACAAAACCCAGAGTTTGATACCCAGAACCACATAAACCAAGTGTTCTGGGTGCAAATGGGTAAACCCACAAGTTTCAGAGGGTCTGCCTAGTATAACTGAGGTTTGAAGTTAACCAAGGCTAATTGAGACTGTGCCTCAATGAAATGAATTAAAATTTGAAAACCAATGAAATTTATAGGGTGGTGTCACACACTACAACAATTTTTTAAAATATGTAAATGTCAGGAAGTTAAACATTATAGAGTACTAAGCCTCAACAAAGGTAAGGTTGTATGTCTTTCCAAAACACAGGGAAAAGGGTAGTTTGTGATTCAGGAAACTTCAAAGCCTGTGGGTAAAAAGGGGAAAAGCTGCATGAAAAAAATTAACAATAAATGTGTGAGTATGAGTAATGGATTGCATATATTAGCCATGTCAACATAAACTGTACTGTTTAAGAGAGCTGGCCTTGGCCAGTGGGCCAGTGAGTCCATGCTAAAAAGCTTTAGTGAGCTGTTAAGTTCGTTTGCCTAGTTGTATTTCATTTGTTGATTTTAACGCGTATCTGGACTTGAACTGATTAGAACACAAAGTGAGAATTCCATTATAAACTCACTCCTAAGCCAGTGGAATGTACAGCATTTACTGAAAGGTTTTTCTGTTTTTCTGTGCGCACTACACTGGTTAGTAAATATATTCACATATGTACAAACAGTCTTCTCAACAGTGTGCTTATAAAGTTACCTAAGATTTTTCTGAGGGTGAGGAATGCAGAACAGTGGAAGGCTCTAGCGTAGCACACGTGAGGAGAAAAGTTCAATTCACATCTTTGACTTAAAAAATAGTTCATAGGTGCAATTCATGGTTGTGAATGTCAAGAATATTTTACTTGTTATGACTATGAGTTCAATATCAACATAAAATCATTATTATTTATAGCAAAGCATAAAAAACTCAAAAGATAAAAAAACCTCAAAATATGTAATTTTGTCAAGAAAAACTATTTAATGGCAATTAGATCAAGCAGAGGTGACCCAACCCTGATGACTCTACAATTAATAGATGGTCAAAAGATATTTTATTGTCTTAACTTTACCTTATATTTCAATCTCCCAATCTTATTTAAAATTAAAAAAAAAATCATGCTCTTAGATAAAACTCATAAAATTACAAAATGGTTAAAATATGTATAGAATCTTCCAGACTTGTTGCTTTAATGGTTTTGAGGATTTAGTTAGGTTTATGTAATGAAGTTTCTAAAATCACCACATTGATTTATCAATGATTTTCATTTTTTGTCACTTAGCACAAATGATTTATTATTTCAAATTATATATATTTATTTGCAGGAATAAATCAGTGTAAATACTGTGGGTTTTATGACAGGTTCTCTAGGAAATCTTGTGCATAAAATGCTTCAATATTGATGAAGACATAGCACATTAAGTGGACATCTTATGGTCACTTTTATCAAGAGAACATGGAGAAGATTTTCTATTAAATAGAGTACAGATTAATATCCATTGCGTTATGACTTGTCAAGCACAAAATATGTTTCACTGATTATTTACATAAATTTAACAAACATAAAAATCAAAGATTAACTTACACATTTACATTTTCAATGTGAACTTACTAATTTTCTATTTTATCTATAGAGGCAGTTTAAGAATTGAATACACTGAAACTAATTCGTACATAGCATCGTTCTATGTTGTTGCAGAAATACCGCTAGAGCTGGTCTATGAAGAGCTACAGTACACATGAATTACACCATCAAAGAAAACAAGCTATCATCATGTAATGCAGTCCCAGAGATGAGAAGAGCTCCCCTATTCTCATAAATCATGCACTGCCAGAAGAACCTTAAATCACACTCTTGATAACCAAACAGCTCCAGATACCATACTGGGCATATGTAAAATTGACTAAATAGCAAGATTCTAATGACTGTAGTTATTATTACCATAAATTCACTTATAATTAAAGAGTTCTAGCTTATCTACGTATCACAGCTCTCATAAATGGTGAATGGTATCCATAAAGCCAGAAGAATAAAAACAAATTGTTCGTATGAATATAACAAGGGGTCTAATGAACCATCAAACTATAATTTATACATTTAGAATTTTATATATTTTGTTCAAATATAACATCTTTTTCTTTTTTTTTAATTATGAGGCTCACATTCATATTTTAATGACCTCTAACAGTTTATCCAGATATCTTGCAGATTCCAAAGTGACATGTATTGATTTTTTTTAAAATTTTTTATTAATTACACTTTATTCATTTTGTATCCCCCCATAAGCCCTTCCCTCCTCCCCTCCCTATCCCACCCTCCCTCCCCTTTCTGCATGCATGCCACTCCCCAAGTCCACTGATAGGGGAGGTTCTCCTCTCCTTTCTGATCTTAGTCTATCAGTTCTCATCAAAAGTGGCTGCATTGTCCTCTACTGTGGCCTGGTAAGGCTGCTCCCCCCTCAGGGGGAGGTGATCAAAGAGCAGGCCAATCAGATTATGTCAGAGGCAGTTCCTCTTCCCATTACTATGTAACCCACTTGGACACTGAGCTGCCATGGGCTACATCTGTGCAGGGGTTCTAGGTTATCTCCAGGAATAGTCCTTGTATTGATTTTTTTTAATTCTTTATTAATTACACTTTATTCACTTTGTATCCCTCCTGTGGTTCCCTCCCTCCTCCCGTCCCAATCTCTCCCTTCCTCCACCCTCTGCATGCACGCCCCTCCCCAAGTCCACTGATAGGGGAGGATTTCTTTCCTTCCTTCTGATCCTAGTCAATTAGGTCTCATCAGGAGTGGCTGCATTGTCTTCTTCTGTGGCCTGGTAAGGCTGCTTCCCCGAGGGGGAGGTAATTAAAGAGCAGGACAATCAGTTCATGTCAGAGACAGTCCCTGTTCCTATTACAATGGAACCCACTTGGATACCAAACTTTTTTTTATTCAGTGAACATAAATTCTAATGGCACTTGAGGTCAAATAAGTACAGAGAGTAGGTTAATTTTTAAAAAGGCAGTAAACGAATGGCTTAGAAGATACTAGTCTATGACAGAATGTGAAACAAAAGCCTTATAATATAACTTTAGACTTTCATATGCTAATGGTTAAAATAAAAGACATACCCTTCAAAATGGAGCAGAGCAATCTTAGTGTTTTACTTTCACCTTAGGTAATTCTGTTAGGTCATTTTATTCCTGAAACTACGAAAAGCCGAGTTTTGTGTTGTAAAAAAAGTTAAGTAGATGAGGCATCTAAATATAAGTTTTACATAGAATTATGGTGTTGAATGAATTTTCTTTCAATACACACTCACACATATACATAATCATAGTATAATATTTAAGTCAGATTAGGTGTAGCTAAATACTCAACATTTATCATTGATGTGTGGTAAAAACATGAGTTTCTTTAGCTTTTGAGATCAATAGTATATAATTATCTACAGGTTTTGCATGCATGCTACAATTTATTTCTTATATAAATCTTTTTTCTTTTTTATATTTAGATGCATCATTTAAAAATAAAGAAAAGGAAATAAATGTAACCATCATTCTAGTTTTCAAAATATAATTATATTCTAACTGAAACAATAATATGGAACACAGAATGTGAAGGTAACTAGAAGTTAGAAGTTAAGATATATTTTTTTAATAAAAGAAAATATAAGTATGAATTTTTTAAAAAAAAGTTAAGTAGAACAATTGTATTAGAAAAATTTAAAGGTTTCCAACCCAACAGAGACTGATACAGTATAGTTCATTCCACTCCTTACCTGAGTCTCCACAGGCAGAGGATCAGCCAAGCTTTTAAGGTATAATATTGCTTGTTAATTTGCACAAAATGGAAAGGAATACAGAGAAAATTTAAACATTTCTCAGAACTTTGATACTATAAAACAGGAGCATTTCACAAGCAAATATATTTTGTATGGCTGACTTTCGCAGTTGCCCCACAGGTGGGTTACAGGTATACCCTCGTGATGTGCTTGTCCCTGCAGGTGTTCAAATTCTATTAGCATTTTAACACTGCAATTTTTTTCAACACAAAGTATTTAATAGGGGCAAATGAAGCGCATGTACAGTTACAATATACAGCTGTCTGCCAGGACTGTTCTACTTCATCTGAGTACTTCTTTAGTATGGTTTAACATCTTTACAATAAAAGATCTTCTGGAGGTATCTCCATCCTTGATCTCAAGCTGTACTATAGAGCAACAGTACTAAAAACTGTATGGTACTGGCATAGAAACAGATTGGTGGATCAATGGAATCGAACAGAAGACCCAGAAATAAACTCACACACATATAGACACCTGATTTTTGACAAAGATACCAAAACCATAAGGAAAAAAAAAAACAAACAAAAAACAAAACAGCATCTTCAACAAATGGTGTTGGCCTAACTGGATATCCACATGTAGAAAGTGCAAATAGACTCAGTCCATCACCCTGCACAAAATTAAAGTCCATGTAGATCAAAGACCTCAACATAAAACCAGACACACTAAATCTGTTAGAAGAAAAAGTAGGGAAGAGCCTCGAGCTCGTTGGCACAGGAGGCTGAACAGAACACCAACAGCACATGCTCTAAAATCAACAATTAATAAATGGGACCTCATGAAACTGAAAAGCTTCCATAAAGCAAAGGACACTGTTATCAGAACAAAATGACAGCCTACAGACTAGGAAAAGGTCTTCATCAACCCTACATCTGACACAGGCCTAATATCCAGAATATATAAAAAACTGAGGATGTTAAACACCAACAAACCAAGTAATCCAACTGAAAAATGGGGTTCAGAGCTAAACAGAGAATTCTCAACAGAGGAATACCAAATGGCAGAGAAACACTTCAGGAAATGCTAAAAGTCCTTAGTCATTCAGGAAATGCAAATCAAAACAATCCAGAGATTCCACCTCACACCCATCAGAATGTCTAAGATCAAAAACTCAAGTGACAACACATGCTGGAGAGGATGTGGAGAAAGGGGAACCCTCCTCCACTGCTGTAGGTAATGTAACCTTATACAACCACTTTGGAATTCAATCTGTCGCTTCCTCAGAAAATTAGGGGATAGTGCTACCTCAAGATCCAGCTATACCATTCTTAGGCATATACCCAAAAGATGTCCCACTATTCAACAAAAACATTTGCTCAGCTCTTTTCATAGCAGTTTTATTTGTAATAGCCAGAATCTGGAAACAACCTAGATGTCCCTCAACGGAGGAATGGATATAGAAATTGTGGCATATTTACACAATGGATTATTACTCAGCTATTAAAAACAAAGAAATCATGAAATTTGTAGGCAAATAGATGGAACTAGAAAAGATCATTCTGAGTGAGGTAACTCAGAAACAGAAAGACATGTATGGTGTATACTCATAATCGGATATGATAGGATATAATATATTATATATCATATAATATAGGATAACCATACTAAATCTGCAGACCTAAAGAAGCTAAACAACAAGGAGGACACTAGAAAAGATGCTTAAATCTCATTCAGAATGACAATTGGATAAACACCAGAAGCTGTAGAAGAAAGGGAACAGGATGGGAGACTGCTACAGAGGGTCCTCTGAAAGGCTCCACCCAACAGGGGATCAAGGCAGATGCAGGGACTCACAGACAAACTTTGGGCAGGGTACAGGGAATCTTATGGAAGATGATGAGATAGAAAGACACAGTGGGGACAGTAGATCCACAAGGAGACCAAAGAACAAAGCCAAAGTATCTAGGGCCAGGAGGGTCCTACAGAGACTGTTGCACCAACCAAGGACCATGCATGGAGAGGACCTAGACACCTCGCTCAGATGTAGCCCATAGGCAGCTCAGTCTCCACGTGGGTTCCTGAGTAGGGGTCGCAGGGACTGCCTCTGACATGAACTTGGTTGCCTGCTCTTTGATCACTTTCCCCTGTCAGTGTGGCCTTCCAATGCCACAGAGGAAGAGGATCCAGGCAGTCCTGATGAGACTTAATAATCTAGGGTCAGATAGCAAGGGTGGAGGAATTCCCTCTTTTAGTGGACTAGGGGAGGGGGAGAGGGGAGAAGAGGGAGGCAGAGAGAAACCTAAAGAAGATGAGAGAGGGGGCTACAATCAGGTTATAAAGTTAATAAATTATAAATAAAAATATATAAAAAAGAATAAAAGTAGTTTTACACCTAATCAATTTAGCTAAGTAGCAGTTTTAGGTCCCTCATTAGGACCTAAGACCTCATAATAACCTTGAAGCATTGACCAGGTTTGTAGGATCAGGTGTTAATACTGTCCTGTGAAAGAAGTCTTGAATCCAATCACAGAGCAGTTGACTACCCCGATAAGAGTCCTTTCATAAAAAAGAAAAGAAAAGAAAAGTGAATAAAGTGTAATTAATAAAAAAAAAAAAGAAGAAAAGAGTCCTGTTATTGTTGCACATCAGTTGGCACAACTTGCCTGGCAAATTAAAATAGTATTATTATTTTTAGGATTCCCAGTTGATTAAAACCATTGATGCATTCTGGCTCCCTAATGGAAGCCTGCATTATACCTTCCAGGACTATAAAAGATTTAAGGAGACAATGCAGCCAATCTTGATGAGAACTGATAGGCTAGAGTCAGATGGAAGGGGTGGAGGACCTCCCCTATTAGTGGACTGGGGAGGGGTATGGAAGGAGATGAGGGAGGGAGGATGGGATTGAGAGGAGATAAGGGAGGGGTTTACAGCTGGGATACAAAGTGAATAAATTGCAATAAATTTTAAAAAATTAAAAAAAAAAAGGTTTTCACAGGAGGAACCTTTAGTTACTTTCAGTTTGATTTCTCTATGTGATGAAGGCCACTGGTATCTTCAGCACCCTGGTCACATCAACTAGTTTTAGAGGCCAAATGAGAGGACTGGCTATATCCATTACTGTTTTGGTAGCTTGTAGACTTCCTTGATCAGCACAGGTTGATTTTTTCCTTTCATTCTTTCTTCTTTCCATCTTTTCTCCCCCCCCCTTTTCTTTCTTTGAGGTTCATGTCAAGAATATGAGCTTGAGCTAAAAAGGCAGACCACCACATTATGCTAAGAGCTAATAAAGTGCCACAAAACTAAAGACATTTTCATTTTATCAACCTACACAGTAAGTACAGACACAATCTTTGAGAAAATGGAGCAAATAAAAAACTGTTCTATTTTGTAAACAATGAGCTTTATGTACTTCCTAGTTTATCAAAATCGTCCAAGTCAGGGTATCGGTAAATTTAGATCCAAACACCCGCTCCCTGTGGATGAGCCAGAAACTCAAGAGTCTAACAGTAGCCTACCTCTAGATGCATGGATCTCATGACAAAAACACAAGAAAAAACCAAGACAGCATGTCCTTTTGAATCAGAATCCCACAGTAACAGTTATAAACAAAATAAAAAACACACACAAAGGAAAGCCAACTTAGATAAAATTCAAAACACAATTGGGATGAGACGAGGGAGGTAGCTATGATTGGGATGTAAAATGAATAAATTAATTAAAAAAGAAATTCAAAACGCAAAATTCAAAAGAAAAAAAGGAGACACAATTCAAAATTCACAAGAAGACACAAACACCACACTTTAATTCTTTAATTAAACTAAAGAAGACAAGTAAGTTCCTGAATGATAACCAAGGAAACACAGATAGATGAAATCAGGAGGATAATTCAGGATATGAAAACAGGATTCAATAAAAGTAGAAATAATGAGGAAAACACAAATCAAAATAAAAAATTCAGCATGTCTAATAAAAAAAATCCCAGCTTCAACAGAATGTCAAGTGATAATTATTTAAATGAATGAGTCAATGAAATATGCATGATCTTCAAAAAGTCCAAATCTATGAATTATGGACATAAAAGAGAATTATTCCAGATATAAGATATAGAGTTATTTTTCAATAACATTACAGAGAAAAAAAATTTAAATCTAGAAAAATAAATGCCAACATAGGTACAAGAAGCACAGAGAACACCAAACAGACAGGACCCAAAGAGAATCTCCCTATGACATATTTTAGTAAAAAATACTAATTTATGCAGAACACAGATAGGCTATTCAAAGCTGAAAGAGACAGTCTAAGGCAGACCCATCAGTAGATTTTGCAATTAAAACTTTGAAATTTAGAATTTGTATCCCCTTGATCTCCTTCAATTGTCTTATTGCTCTAGCTAGGACTTCAAGAACAACGTTGAAGAGATATGGAGAGAGTGGACAGCCTTGCCTTGTCCCTGATTTCAGTGGGAATGATTTAAGTTTCTCTCCATTGAGTTTGATGTTGGCTATAGGCTTGCTGTATATCGCCTTTACTATGTTCAGGTATGTGCCTTGTATCCCTGATTTCTCCAATACTTTAAACATGAATGGATGTTGGATTTTGTCAAATGCCTTTTCAGCATCTAAGGAGATGATGATGTGGTCTTTCTCCTTCATTTTGTTTATGTGGTGGATCACATTGATGGATTTCCGTATACTGAACCACCCCTGCATGCCTGGGATGAAGCCTACTTGGTCGTAGTGGATGATTATCTTTGATGAGTTCTTGGATTCAGTTTGCAAGTATTTTGTTGAGTATTTTTGCATCAATGTTCATGAGGGAGATTGGCCTGAAATTCTCTTTCTCTGTGGGTCTTTGTGAGGTTTAGGTACCAAGGTGACTGTGGCTTCATAGAATGAGCTTGGTAGTGTTCCTTCTGTTTCTGTCTTGTGGAATAGTTTGAAGAGTATTGGTGTTAGCTCTTCTTTAAAGGTCTGGTAGAATTTGGCGTTGAAACCATCTGGCCCTGGGCTTTATTTTTTATGGTAGACTTTTGATGACAGCTTCTATTTCCTTAGGGGATATAGGACTATTTAATTGGGGATATATTGGAAAGAAAGAAGTCAAAGTATCTCTGTTTGCAGATGATATGATAGTATACCTGAGTGACCCCAAAAATTCTACCAGGGAACTCCGACAGCTGATTAACACCTTCAGCAAAGTGGCTGGATACAAAATTAACTCAAAAAAATCAGTAGCCTTCCTGTATACAAAAGACAAAAGGGCTGAGAAAGAAATTAGGGAAACAACAACCTTCACAATAGCCACAAAGGACATAAAGTACCTTTGTGTGGGGAGGTTCTCCTCTTCTTTCTGATCTTAGTCTATCAGTTCTCATCAAAAGTGGCTGCATTGTCCTCTACTGGGGCCTGGTAAGGCTGAGGAGAACCTCCCTTATCAGTGGACTTGGGGAGTGGCATGAAAGCAGAAAGGGGAGGGAGGGTGGGATCAAGAGGGGAGGAGGGAGGGGCTTATGGCGGAATACAAAATGAATAAAGTGTAATTAATAAAAAATTAAAAAAAGGATTAAAAAAACGCTATACAAAAAACAAAACAAAACAAAACAACAACAACAAAAAGTACCTTTGTGTGAACCTAACCAAGCAAGTCAAAGACTTGTATGAAAAAATTTTCCAGTCTCTGAAGAAAGAATTAGAAGAAGATATCAGAAGATGGAAAGATCTCCCATGCTCAAGGCTTGGCAGGATTAATATAGTAAAAACGGCCATCTTACAAAAAAACAATCTACAGATTCAATGCAATTCCCATCAAATTACCAACACAATTCTTTACAGACCTTGAAAGAAAAATTCTCACCTTTATATGGAACAACAAGAAACCCAGAATTGCTAAAACAGTTCTCTACAGTAAAAGATCTTCAGGAGGTATCTACATTCCTGATCTTAAGCTGTACTATAAAGCAACAATACTAAAAACTGCATGGTACTGGCATAGAAACAGACTGGTGGATCAATGGAATCGAATAGAAGACCCTGACATAAATCCACACACTTATGGACAAATGATTTTTTACAAAGATGCCAAATCCATTCAATGGAAAAAAGACAGCATCTTCAACAAATGGTGCTGGTCTAACTAGAAGTCTACATGTAGAAAAATGCAAATACATCCATACTTATCACCCTGCACAAAACTAAAGTCCAAGTGGATCAAAGACCTCAACATAAAACCAGACACATTAAATCGGTTAGAAGAGAAAGTGGGGAATACCCCTGAACTCATAAGTACAGGAGACAACTTCCTGAATAGAACACCAACAGCACAGGCTCTAAGAGCAACAATCAATAAATGGGACCTCATAAAACTGAAAAGCTTCTGTAAAGCAAAGGACACTGTCCTCAGAACAAAACGATAGGCAACAGATTGGGAAAGAATCTTCACTAAATGTATATCTGACAGATGGCTAATATCTAGTATATATAAAGAAGTAAAGAAGTTAAACAGCAAAAAATCAAGTAATCCAATTAAAAAATGGGGTACAGAGCTAAACAGAGAATTCTGTGCAGAGGAATATCGAATGGCAGAGAAACACTTAAAGGAATGCTCAATCTCATTAGCCATCAGGGAAATGTGAATCAAAACGACCCTAAGATTTCACCTTACACCCATCAGAATAGCCAAGATCAAAAACTCAAGAGACAACACCTGTTGGAGAGGTTGTGGAGAAAGGGGAACCCTCCTCCACTGCTGGTGGGAATGTAAACTTGTATAACCACTCTGGAAATCAATCTGGTGCTTTCTCAGACAACTAGGAATAGCGCTTCCTCAAGATCCTCCTAGGTATATATCCAAAAGGGGCTCAAGTAACACAATAAAGACATTTTCTCAACCATGTTTGTAGCAGCCTTATTTGTAATAGCCAGAAGCTGGAAACAGCCCAGATGCCCCTCAGTGGAGGAATGGATGCACAAATTGTGTTATATCTACACAATGGAATATTACTCAGCAATAAAAAACAAGGAAATCATGAAATTTGCAGGTAAATGGTGGGATCTGGAAAAGATTATTCTGAGTGAGCTATCGCAGAAGCAGAAAGATGCACATGGTATATACTCACTCATAGAGACATATAATACAGGATAAACCCACTAAAATCCGTACACCTAAAGAAACTAATCAAGAGGGAGGACTCTTGCTAAAATGCTCAATTCCTATCCAGAAAGGCAAAGAGGCTGGATATTAGAAGAAGGAGAAAAGAGGGAACAAGTCAGGAGCCTGACACAGAGGATCTCTGAAAAGCTCTGCCCTGCAGACAATCAATGTAAATGCTGAGACTTATGGACAACCTTTGGGCAGAGTGCAGGGAATCTTAGGAAAGAAGTGGGAAACAGTAAGATCTGGAGAGGACAGGAACTCCACAAGGAGAGCAACAGAACCAAAAAATCTGAGCACAGGGGTCTTTCCTGAGACTGATATTCCTAACAAGGACTATGCACGGAGATAACCTAAGACCCCCGCACAGTTCAGTGGGTTTCATTGTAATAGGAACAGGGACTGTCTGTGACTTGAACTGATTGGCCTGCTCTTTAATTACCTCCCCTTGAGGGGGAAGCAGCATTACCAGGCCGCAGAAGAAGACAATGCAGCCACTCCTGATGAGAACTAATTGACTAGGATCAGAAGGAAGGAAAAGAAGACCTCCCCTATCAGTGGACTTGGGGAGGGGCATGCATGCAGAGGATGGAGGAAGGGAGGGATTGGGATGGGAAGAGGGAGAGAAACACAGGGGGTATATCAAGTGAATAAAATGTAATTAATAATGAAAAAAACTTTGAAATTTAGAAGGACTTTCAAGTTCTGAAAGACCATAGGTGCCAATTCAGACTACTAACACAGCCAACCTATCTCTCATAATTAAAAAGAAAGAAATACTTTCCATAATAAGAAGAGGTTAAGGGACTTTAAAACTTAAAGCCAGCTCTATAGAGAATGATGGAAGGAAACCTCCAAAATTAAAGAAGGGATAAGCATATGTGGGAAGCCAACAACAACAACAAAAAATGTTAAAACCTTTCTTATAGAAGGAAGGCCAAGGAAACACATCAACAAAGTGACATTAATTCAATAATAACCTCAAATATTGGTAGACTCTATTCCGCAATCAAATGACATAGACTATCCAACTAGATTAGAAAATGGGATTAATTTTTATGTGATGTACAAGAAACAATCTCACTTTTAATTATAAACATTAGAGTGAAATAATTGCAAAAGGTATTCCAAACAATTAGGACAAGGAAGCAAGCAGCCATCACCACTTTAATATATGACAAAATGGACTTCAAAGCAAATCTAATCAGAAGAGATAAAGACAGATGCTTTAATATGATCAAGGGAACAGCCCTCCAAAAAGGACATTGCAGTCATGGACATATATGTAGCAAATACGTATATACAAAAATACTACTAGGCATTAAACAACAGATCAACCCCAACACTGTAACAGTTGGTAACTTTAATACTCTACTTTCATGGATGGCCAGATCATCCTTTAAAAGAGAGACAGAGACACAGAGAAAGAGAATACAGCCAGTCCTGATGAGATCAGATAGGCTAGGGTCAGAGGGAAGGGGACAAGGACCTTCCCTATCAGTGGACTGGGGAAGTGGTATGGGAGGAGAAGAGGGATAGAGAGTTGAATTGGAAGGGGATGAGGGAGGGGGCTATAGCTGAGATACAAAGAGAATAAATTATAATTAATAATAAATAAATTAATTTAAAAAACAAAATGATCAAGTCATAAAAAAAGAAACAGAGTGAGATAGAGAGAAACAGAGGAAGAAAGAGAAAAACATCACAGATAAAATAAAACTAAGAGGTATTTCTAAAATATCTCACCCAAGCAATATACAAGATATTCTGCCTACCAGTCCATGAAATTTTCTCTAAAATATACTAAGTACTGAGGTACAAATCAAATCTCAAAAAGTTCAGAAAAACTGAAATTATGCCTTATACTCTGACTACAAATATATAAAGCTTGAAATCAATAATTAAGGAAAGAGGAAAATATATGACTTCATAGAGATTAAACAACTCATATTGAAGGAGAGATGGGTCAATGGAGAAATCAAGAACAACTTTTAATATTCCCGGAATAAAATAAAATATAAAGATAACATAGCAAAAATTGTGAGATATAATCAAAGTAATCCTGGGAGGAAAGCGTACAGCTCAATGTAACTACATTAAAAATCAGAGAGAAATCAAATTACTTAATCATATTCCTTATGAGTTTAGAAAAAAATAAAAACAGATTAAAGCCAAAAGCAGATGGGGAGAAATACTTCAAACCAGGGAAGATGTTAATGAAACAAACAAGAAAACAAAGAATCAGTGAAGCCAAGAGTTGGTTCTTTGAAAATACAAACAAAATTGGTAAACTATTAGCCAAATTAACCAATAGAAAAAAAGACTCAAATTAAGAAAACTAGAGATAAAAAGGGAGACATGACGACACATTAAACATAGAAAATTATGGGGCATACTTATAAAACTCATAATTCACAAAGCTGAAAAGTCTAAGAGCAACAGATGGGTTTCTAGACAAACGTCATTCACCAAAGTTACACCTATATGATAATAAACTTTACAACAAGCAAAGAGATCTATGTAATAAAAATAATCAATGGATTCTAGGGGGAGGACAGTTGTTTCTCCAATCATGTACCCACTGGTGAACCCCCTAAACTTAAAAAAATAGTTTCAGCTTTATTTGTAATAGCCAGAAGCTGGAAACAACCCAGATGCCCCTCAACTGAAGAATGGATGCAGAAACTGTGGTACATCTATACAATGGAGTATTACTCAGCAATGAAAAATAAGGAAATCATGAAATTTGCAGGTAAATGGTGGGACCTGGAAAGGATCATCCTGAGTGAGTTGTCCCAGAAGCAAAAAGACACGCATGGTATATACTCACTCATATAAACATACAATATAGAATAAACCCACTAAAATCTGTACATCTAAACAAACTAAGCAAAAGAGAGGACCCTAACTAAAATGTTCAATCCCCATCCTGAAAGGCAAAGAGGATGGACATCAGAAGAAAAAGAAAATAGGAAACAACCTCAGAAACTGCTACAGAGGGCCTCTGAAAGCCAGAAGAAAACAGGAAACAACCTTGAAACCTGCCACAGAGGGCCTCTGAAAGCCTCTGCAGTATAGACTGTCAAAGCAGATGCTGAACCTGATGGCCAACTGATGGGCAGAGTGAATGGAATTCTATGTAAGAAGTGGGAAATAGTAAGAGCTGGAGGGGACGGAAACTCCACAAGGAGAGCAACAGAACAAGATAATTTGAACACAGGGAACTTCCCAGAGACTCATACTCCAACCAAGGACTATTCGTGGAGATGACCTGGAACCCCTGCACAGATGTAGCCCATGGCAGTTCAGTGTCCAAGTGGGTTACATAGTAATGGGAAGAGGGACTGCCTCTGACATAATCTGATTGGCCTGCTCGTTGATCACTTCCCCCTGAGGGGGGAGCAGCCTTATCAGGCCGCAGTAGAGGACAATGCAGCCACTTTTGATGAGAACTTATAGACTAAGATCAGAAAGAAGAGGAGAACCTCCCCTATCAGTGGACTTGGGGAGTGGCATGCATGCAGAAAGGGGAGGGAGGGTGGGGTTGGGAAGGGAGGAGGGAGGGGCTTTTGGGGGGATACAAAATGAATAAAGTGTAATTAATAAAAAATTAAAAAAAATAGTTTCAAGCCCATGGTCATATGAATGTCCCTACCTAAACTTAGTGTGTCACAAAACAAAAGAAAATAAAACCAAAAGGCTATGAATGTGGGAAAGGAACTTGTACAGAGGAAGGGTGAGTTGACAGAGGTAGAAGGGAGATAGGACAAGGAAGGAGTTCAGAGTAATCATAATAAAGTATATACGTGTTTGAAACTGTCAAAGAAAAGATTTGATAAAAATTATATTAATATCATTTAGGTAGGAAAATGAGTAAGTATTATTAGGGAGCAGTGATAATATGATAATATTCTAGAAAAGTTAAATATGATGCTTCTTAAGTTCAACTCTCCTTTAAAGACTGATTTTTAAATCTTACAGAAATATGGAGCCTTGGCACCCAAAGGAATGCAGAGGTCAGAAGCCTGGAGAAGTGTTGAAGAAACTGGAATGTCTTCTCATTGTCCCCCAGCATTATCAGGAACAGAGAAGACGCAAACCAGTCATGGCCTGAGTAGTTTCCTTGCAAGCACACTGCAGAACTGTTAAGGGACTTTCATTTTAGCTTAGGAGAGACACTATTTCATAAACATCCACTTTTCAGACCTATGTCTAGAAAGAAATATTAATCGTACATCGTAATCACTATGTCCTCAGTTGGTTTATGAGCTATTGATAACGGAAGATACTGAAGCTGTCGTGGTTAAGTGTATATATGAAAAATCAGTGGCATAATCATTCTTTTAATGTGCTACTGGATTGTGTGTGTAGGTAGAGCCAATGGTAACTGCCATCAAAGGAAAACCTGCCCTGTGAACCTTCATCTGTGTCCATCTATAAGAGGAGTGTATGTGTTTTTATGTAAGGTTATCTGTCAAGCAACTAGCATAATGAGGCAAAAATCTACAGAATTTAGAATTCAGCAATGCTGAATTCAGAAAAACAGTTCCTATATTTTTTTCTTAAGGTCAAATTCCATTTCTGAATACTAATTCAAATGAAATAAATATAGTGCAAAAGCAAAAGCCTTATAATTACTCTAGATCTATAATGCCTTTTTTTTTTTAATTCCTGGATTTGTCAGAAAATGCCTTCAGAATGATTTCAACTCAGTTTAAGATGCAGTGAATACAACTGAGTCTAAGGATCATAAATCAGTTTAATAAAATGTATGTTTAAAACACAGAATAAGATACTAGAAAGATACACAGTAACAAATCACATCCTATGAAAGATCTATGGGAAATATTAGAAGACAGTTCAGTTCTGCGTAAATCCACTTAAAAAGGATATGAAGAGAAGAAGTGACTGCTGACTGCTGTTGTTTCAGAAACTTCTCACAGTGCTTTAAGACCAAGGCGAGATCATTTTCTGCACCATCTTTCAACAAGTTGAGAAACTTGCCATACCTGTTAAAGAGCCAAAAATCACAAAATGCAAATTATCAGGATCTTCACTGCACATCCATCTTTAGACACCCATCAGAGTGTCTTTCTTCTGAGACCTCAAGGTCTGGAGTTTTCAAGATTCTACATTAAGCAAGGCACTCAATATTCATTCCTGACAGTTACAACATGTTTGGATCAGCAGCTTTAACTGTTACCTTTCTAGGAAAGTGAAACCATAAAGAAAAAATAACAAGGTAGAACACTACAGATGAGCTGAATGTATGGATTTTTTTTTTTTTCTGAAATCAATCTAAAGCACAAAATACTGAGTTCCATTTGTTCCACTTCCAAGCTTAGTATGACCTTACTTGGTCTGCACTTCAGGAAGTCTCCTTCTTAGTGGCAACATTGCTAGTAATGTTTAGTGTTTTTGCTGCTGTTACCTTAATGACTGTACAGGATAGTAACTGTACCATGCTACAGTATATACAAACTCTATATTATACATTATTTTCCACTTACTTTCTATAAATAAGAAATTGTATTGAGTTAAAGTATGTGTAACATAATCTGTAGGTTCTGCTTCATTGGAAGTGGGGCAGTAAAAGAAAACTTTTATTAATATGTATGTGGAGTTACATAACCTAATCAACCTAAGTTATTCTGGTGGGGATGGAATATTGGAATACATGCCATGATTTTCGTCACAGTGAGCATTTATATGCTCAAACATTTATTATCTCTCACATGTGCCTTGTTAGACTTTACTCAAAAGATGGCCGTCTAATTACAATGGAACAGTTAAGAACCTCTTATTAAATGTTGTTCATTAAGAACAAGAAGAAGAGATTAGTAGCTAGTTCATACTCTAGTGTACATACTTTTTCAAATATTAATATATGAGCTCTAAAAAACTCAGACTATGACAATTTTGGTTTATTCATTTGCACTTCTTAGTATATCTTTAAGGTATGTTTGTCTTCACTGTAACCTGACAACTAGAACAAATCATGTTTTAGAAGATGTATGATTATGCTATAGCATGCTGATTTTTGCAACACTGATTTTTGGATGGAAAAAGAATCTAATAGTCATAGAGAAACACACTAATTAGCTTTTGGAATAATAATAAGCTGTAACTGATTCACAGCCAGAGGTAATTTAATCATGTGCCAATATCCTAAAAGATAATACTATTTTTTTCTGAGTGATAAACTCTGCATTTAAAGTATACAAAGTAGTTGGTTGTTAAATATTATTAAGCACACACCAGGTAGATAAATCCTAGGAATGTATGAGGGAGACATTTCCTTACATACCTGACAGTCATTTTAATGCCAAGCTGCTGAACAGCTGAGAGAGTTTCATTCTTCACATTTGCATCAGTAGCTAACAACAATAGAAAAGGGAGTTATAAAAATGTATAAAATTCTGCATAATAATCACATGTTAATTGAAAAATGATGAAAGCAATATTTTTACATATTTTAATGTGAATTTTGAAAACACTGATGAATTTGTTCTTTTAGAAGCTGTCACTTACATTTTCAAAGAAATTAACAGGAAAGTTTTCATAAAAAACTTTTATCCTGTAAAATTGTTTAAAAACTGAGAGTGTGGGTTATATATATCCCAGCACTGGGAAGGCATAGACAGAAGCATTAGGATTTTGAAGCCATGTATGGCTATATAGTAAGTTCAAGGCCAGCTTGGGCTACATAAAACCCTGTTTCTAAAAGAAAATGAAACCAAAAAGCATATAAAATGATTAAGTTATCTGGTGCAAAACAATAGAAAATTAACAAAATATAAAAAGCTTTAAAACACTCAAAAGTGAACTAAAATACAACGTTTTCATCACGCAATGCTTATATAAAATTCTAAATGACCAGTGTATGTAAGCTTGGCTCTGTATTCCTTCCTAATACTTATGTTGAACTCTTTCAATAAGCCCTCTGAGATGCTGACTTCCAGACATGACATGGTTCTTTACACACCATCTCAAAGCAGCTATGACTACTTGTACAAGACCTTCAGAAGATCAAGCCAGTCAAAATTCCGGCATGGGCAGAGGATGGGAGATGAAGACCTACCCCTAGAAAAAGAACTACTGACAGTGGATAGTTCCTGACATAGAGACAAAGAGAGAAGGAGGGAAGGAGGAATAGGGAGGGAGGGAGGAAGAGAGAAAGTCCCCTTTAAGAACATGGTTACTGGTAGGTTCCCTATGCCTGAATAGATGTCCCCATACCCATGCACATATTGGTAGCACTAAGTGGACTCAAGGGGTTATTGGTTACAATAATAAAAAGAGGGTGTGATATTGGTAATGAGACAGGATAGGAACACACAGACGACTGGAGGGGTAGAGTCGTAGACGGGTAAGATTATAATACATTCTATAAATGCATTAAGTTTCAAAGAATAAATTTTAAAAATCTTTAAGAGCTAAGATACATAGCTCAGTAGTAAAGTTCTTGCCCCTGGGCTCACTCCTCAGTGACATGTACAATATTTTTCAGCAGACCAAATTCAACTTCTACCAAATCACATTACATGAGGGCTGAGTGACTAGGTTTCTCTTTCTAGGTCAGATTTTCTTTGTGAAGTAGGGATTGTGATCACCTATGAAAAATAGAAAGGAAGTGCATGTCGCAGTAGACAAGAGAGATTGAAAGTTTCGATTGATTCTGGGATGCACAGGATGACCAAGTTAATGTGAATAAAGGCAAAGTTAGGTACAATTCAGAAGATAGCTGAAAATTTATACTTTTATCTGATAAAAGCAGAGTGTCCATACATACACATGAGTACTATTCAAGAACAGAAATGGACACTATGAGGGCAACCATCCACAAATCACACAGTGACAGTGAAGAAGAAAAGCTAGATTTTTTTGAATCTTATTATCACTGAAGGTTTCCATTCATTGGATACTGGTATATCTCATACTACTGTAAAATCTATTTCAAGTGAAGATTCATTCATTCCTTGTAATGAATCATTTCTGATAAAGTGAGAAACAGTATGAAGGATTCATAGGGGTAAGGGATAAAATGAAATATCATACACTAAAAGAACTTTTCATGTAGTGTCAGAGATAAAATTTGTACACAGATAACTGATAAAGGGGTTTCAAAGCTCTAAGCAGAAGAGTGGTGCAGATAAAACACTGTGTGGACTCCAAAGAGAAAGAGATTTCTTCCAGCTGCTTAAGAAGTGGCATTTCAGCTGAATCTTGAAAAAGGAGTAGATCTTAGATCTTTCGAGATGGGCAAGAACAAATTTAATGTCACTGCTGTTGAATACTGCCTTTCTTGACCAACAACAAAGGATCTTCAGTACTCGCAGTGAAAGCAAGCAGTGCACCTGGTTTGCCTGCACATTTCATACGCTGGATCCCTGAAAGTCTCATACTGCAGGAACTACGCCAGCCCCTGGAAAACTAGACCATATGCTGACCATGCCCGGAGTGGCAATTTTCTTACAGAACACTTAAAGAGGAGGTAGTATTGACATGGTTCAGAAAGTTAAGGCAGAGAATCTGAACCTGATTCTGGTACACAATTAAAATAAAAAGAAGAACCTATTCCACAAAATTGTCTCCTGACTTCCATACACATGTGCAGTACACTATCTGTCTCCCATACCATAATAAAATACAAACACACACGTACACATCATAGTAATAGATACAACTTTTAAAACCACCTTTTGTAAGGTACTTGGTTACTTCCCGGCAAACTATAGCTGAGTTTTATTTATACTGGAATCCAGTAAGTAACATTAATTTATTTTGTCTCTAATGATAGCAATTAGGCTGCGGTTCACATAGCTTAGCATTTCTTGGTATTTATAATTCTCACTGAGTTATAGATACATGTTTTTTTCACTGGTGGAGGAGGGCAGCTCTGCTCTTCCAGTAGTAGATAGGTAATCAATCTGCAGCAACAGCAATTTGCAGTAATGTCATCTCTACGAACTTCAAGCTCCTCTCTGTCATGAAGGTGTAAGTTACCCTCAGTATCTGGGAGACAAAAATGTATCTACTGTAAAGAGATGTAAAGGGATCAGTGCTGAGCTCAGCTCTGCTCTGTTTGTGAGCTCGTGTTTCTGTTCCTTTGCCTGCACAGGGTAAAAGTTTGATTTTGGCTTCTATTACTTGGTACCAAACATACACACACATACACAAACATATGTATGTGTACATATATAGACACACATATATATACACACCCACACATATTATATATACACATACATAAATGTATACACACATTTCTTACTCCAATAGTTTTATGGTCAACTTTTAAAATTATCACCATTTATATATGAACTGTAATTTCCAATCTTCAGTTGACAATGTGTTTTAAAATTTAGCCATAAGTATATTCGTTTGTATGCTTACTACAATGTAATCAGGTTAAGTTGTGTAGAAACTAGAAACATCCTTCTGATTTGTGTTTAGTGCCTAAGGCTGATCCTTTATTTTACGATGCACTATGTTTTAGTTTTCTAATTTAAATAATGTAAAATTTTCATGCTGTGCTGTCAGTGACAATGCCTAATTTTGTAAAATTTATGTTGTTTTAGGAAAATAAAACTGAATATGTGACATTTAAAAAAAGAAAATTAAAATGTGATCATATGTTCCTATAACCATGGAACAGACTGCCTATCAACCATCATGTGACAATAATATGATTTCCAAAACCACTCTAAGGGAGATAACACTTGAAGTTCCAGGACATATAAAACTGTTTCACCTAGCATTTACTAACACAAAGTAATAGTAACCTTTTCCTTCTGGAATATACAATGCAAGCAGCTTTCATATTTGTTTGACTTGAGATCTCATTCTGCAGGCTGGCTGGCACCGCCCCGCCCCCCCCCCCCCCCAAGTACTCCTGCTTTGTGGCCTCCTGAGTGCTGGGATTATTCTTATGCACTACCACCCCTACCTCAGACAGCTGTCTTAACAGGAGAGGTGGAGATCTGCAGGGGTATTCCCCAAGCCTTGTTTCTAGGAGTCATAGTGGCTTCTGCCAAGAAACAGGCCCTGCACATCCTGGCAAGCAGGATGCAGCTAAGAACAAGGTGAGGGATGTTGGCTCAAGCGACAATGCCACCAAATGTGAAAATCTGTTCTGTCAGTCTCTCCTTATGCAGTAAAAGGTGCTTCCAGCTTGGGGTCTAGTTCTGTCCTAGAAGTTAATGACTGTATTGTCATGTTAAAACAAAGACACAAACAACAACAACCCTGCTCATGTCCAATGGAAACAGCTCCCAGTTTTGGTTGTGTATCAAAATCCACTGAGGAGCTTTTTAACAGTAAGGAGAAGCAAGTATCAGTGAAGACTAGTGAATTCAATTACAAAGCATGAGTCCTTGTTCAATTTTAGTTTTAGATTTCTACACTATCATTTCATGAGCCTTAAAGTTGAGATTCACATTCTATACGGGTAAAATCCCAATACTGGTTCAAGTGAGGAGTAATATTTACTATAGAATTTTCACTTTAATAAAGGTTGCAATTAACCTCAAAAAGGTGTTTTAAAAAGTGTTATAAGGAGGTACTGGATGATCAAAATCAACATCAAGTACCTGATTAAAAAAATAGTATTGTGAAAAAGATTTTAAAACCAAATTTTCATATGACTAAAATCCTACAGACAAAAATTTCATTTAATTTTTTAGAAAAGGTCTTCAAAACAGGAATGAACAAGCCCATCTATTCCCACCCCAAAATGATTTCAGAGCATAAATTAAAGGAGAAGCACCAATTATTGACTTGTATTTGATATATATGTGACATCTTTGTAAGACGAAGAAATGACTATTAGCCTGTTAAAGCCTCATGAGAGAAACCTTCATGTACAGTCTTGGACTAAATGTAACTTATTTAGGAAGAATCAAAACCTTTACAAATAAAATTTCAAAAGAAATTATGTGGTAAAACCAATAAGAAAAATTCCATGATTAAAAAAAATTAGGAATCTTCAATCAGGTGTAGGGTGATGTATTTCTTTAATCCCAGCAATTGGGAGTTTGAGGCAGAAAGATTCCAAGTTCAAGGTCATCCTTGGGCTACAGAGCAAAAAGCTTTCTCAAAAATAAAACAGTAAAATGAATGTCTTCATGGGACTCTGATGTTCTGATTAGTAACACTTACTGATATGCATAAGAGAATGTAGAAGAAATGACAGGAGCCTGACACTCAGTAAGGAAGTAATGACCCTAAAGTGAAACCTCAGTGAAAAACAACTGAAAGCTACATGACCTGTCAAACTGGGGCCAAAGAGCCACATGGCTCACAATTGCCTGAACCTTCAACTGCAGCTAATCTGACGCCCTCTTCTGGCCTCTGTGAGTACACATTTATGTGGCATACATTCATACAGACATAGACACATTTATGTAAAATAAAAATAAAAAGCTGGGAGAGAGCAAGAGACAGAAATAGATGCTAACTTGGAAGTAGTTTCTGAAACCATGAAATAGAAACTAAACCTGTGATACATTTACCAACTCATCATTAGGAAAAGCCTAAGATGTGGGAAAGGGATTGGCCAATGGCTTCATGCTTAAGGCCTTTTAGCTGACAATTTTTGAGTCAAGCTAATGGTTTAGGTTCATACAAAAATTATTTAAACCAATCAACCACTTTAATTATAGATATTTTCTGCAAACAGAAAAACTTGAGAGAATTTACTTAATGTGGGCTGCAAGCTCTCATTCTGGGAAACATTCTCTTCAGCTTTGTTCTGCAAAGCAAGTGCACGCTGTTGGGGTGGAAGAAAGTAAATCTACTCTGTCTGGCACTTGGCTAACAGTGTCAAAGCAAAGGAATTTTCAGAAGAGTAAAGAATGTGTGCACCGGAGGACAAACCTACGGTGTGAGGAACATTGGCTGCATGGCTGCTTTTTGAAGCCCTCCCTCCTCTATGCCCACGAGTTCTCAGCACCCAGACAGAGCAGCTCAAAGCACACACGCCCACCTCTTCCTCTTTCCTTCCCAGCTAGCCTACAGGTTCTTTGGCCTCTTGTTCAAATGCAGCTGTGCTCACTTCTCAGCCCACAAGAAACAGTGCCTTGTGACCAAGCCAGCACAAGCATCTCAGCTGATGCTTTCTGAGAGCAAAGGCATCACCTCTTCCACGTCTTGGTTATGCAGCTATCCCTTACTCTCTGCTCTGCTGTCCCCACAGACACCACACTCCAAGTCCACTACTTGTGTTTCCTCCTTTCACCTCCCATGACAGCAGCCACCACCAATGGCCCATCCAGCTGTCCACAGGACGCGTTTACAACAGAACTTATCAGTGACAATAACATGCTTCAAATGTCAGCTCTGACAGCGCTAGCATTTCGTCTGAAATAAAGGAGCTATACCTTAAAAATGTAAGTTTCCATTAGTTCCTGTCTGTAACTGGGTGTTACAGTTTATCTGATTTTAGGTCTGTGCTGTTGAACTTACTCTGAATGCAGCTTCCTATGATATATCTCCTTGCCAGTAGCAAACATTCCATAAATACCAGGCAAAAAGAATCTGCTGGCCTAAAATTTGAACAAAATATTAAAAGACATGCACATGTAGATACCAAAAGTTACATTTAAGGGGCTGTAAAAGTGGATCAGAGGTTAAGAGCACTAGTTGCTCTTCTAGAGAACTGTGGTGAGATTCTCAGCACACAGGTGGCAGCTCCCAACTGTCTTGTGCCCTCTTCTGGCCTCTGTGAGTACCAGGCAAGCATGTACATACACATACATTCAGGCAAAACACCTATGCCCGTAACACAAAATAAAAATAATTTTAAAAGTTACATTTTAATAGTCAAAAGTAAAACAACTGTATCTTTTCAGTCTATAGATAAACTAGTACCAGGAAAAGAGATTTTTATGAATCTGCTTCTTTTATGAATCTACTTGTAAGGGATATCTGATGTAGCATTGCAAAGAAGTAATTACAATACAGAAGTATCTACTTTGTTTGAGAGACTGAAGCTAACGAAAAGAAATGAACGTCTGTTAAGGTTTGCAGAGATCCTCGTATGGGTATACCACTGACTGCAAATGTGCAGAACTTTTATCAGTCTGTCCGTTCTTCTTTCTTTGGGGGAATAAACAGCCAAACTAATTTGTTTTTTCCACATTTGCAAGTTTTGTTAGTGGGTTGAGTTCCTGAGGGAACTAACAGCAGATGGATAGTTGTGTTGTTCTAATTTCAGCTACCTTGGGGCTTAGAAAGCTGTCATTTTTTTTAAAAGACAATCAATTTCTCACTTTAAGAAACACAAAAAAGCAGTGAATGTGTCCTGAATATGTTTTGAAGCATCTTTTATATTAAAGCACGGGCTTTGCCAGCTTGCAGTCATTAGACAGGGATTTCACAATAGCAACTATTGTTCTACCATCCAGAAAACACATGGGGATGAGGACCCTCAATACACCTGAGAGAAAACAGTCCTGGATCAGTGTAGCACAGGGATAGAGCTCCAACCATCGGGCACCAGGAAGTCAGTTCATTTCTGGATTTACTACAAAGCTCTGGTAGATAGCTGTTCGTCGAAACCCTTCAAATGAGTTAAATTCACATTCTGGGTATATCTGACTTACAAAACTACATTCAATGAACTCCACATTCAGGATCTCACTCAGCACAATCAAGAGATGATGGCAGTAAATGCAATCAATCCTGTTAAGTATTCTGATAAGACAAAAACATATTTTATTTTCATATTACCTGTGAGCAGAACAAAGTACCATAAAGAGCTGCTGACACTGGAGTACAATACACTAATGATCTATCCATGCTTCCAATCTTCTACGTGCCTTCTGCTACAGGTGTCACTGCTAAAACCTGTTATATTCTCAGGCCAATCTTAAGATTAATTCATAAAATTACAATTTCTTCAAAATCTTCCTAGTTTAGGAGTTCTATCCTTTATGTCTCAGTTTCCTTGTTTTAACAGTTTTTTTCTTTTTTGTTTTTATTTTTTATTTTTCACAATTTATTCATTATATATCCCGATTGAAGTCCCCTCCCTCAATTCCTTCTACTCTCACTCTCCCTCCCTCTTCCCCATCCCCTTCCCCTTCTCCTCCTTTGTCATCTTCCCATAGCTTGTCAAATATCATCAGGACTGCCTGGATCCTCTTCCTCTGTGGCCTGGTAAGGCCACACTGGCAAGTGATCAAAGAGCAGACAACCAAGTTCATAATAGAAGCAGCTCTATCATCTATCTATCACCTATATATCCATCTATCAGCTCTCTATATATACCTATCTACACATCTATCATCTACCTATCCATCTATTATCTCTCTGTCTGCCTATCTATCTATCTATCTATCTATCTATCTATCTATCTATCTATCTAATCATCTATCATCATCATCTATATATCTATTATCTATCACTCTAATGGGGGCAGACAGTTCATGCCATTGCATGTTTATGGAGGTCAGAGACAGCTTGTGGTTTAGCTGTCACTTTCTACTGTATGGATACTGAGGATCTATTTCTGGTTATCAGTTTGGACTACAGGTACCCTTGCCCATTGAGTCATCTAGCCAGTGCAAGGTGCTAAAGTTTCCTAACATTGAAACAGAGCTAGAGGATGCTAAAACATGACGTGCAAACTTTTAGTGCTTTTTTTCCTTAGGTGGCTGAACTGATTAAATTGTAAGACACTGCTGAATTCAATGACCAGGCCAGAACTGTATTTAACAGCAGTCTTATTCCATGACTTTACTGTGCCATAAAATCACAACAGCCCTTTAAAAAATCCACGTTTTTTTATTTGTATTTATTTTATTTTTTTTTACACTTTATTCACTTTGTATCCCCCCATAAGCCCCTCCCTCCCCCCTCCTGATCTTACCCTCCCTCCCCCTTCTTCATGCATGCCACTCCTCAAGTCCACTGATAGGGGAGGTCCTCCTCTCCTTCTTTCTGATCTTAGTCTATCAGATCATATCCGGAGTGGCTGCTTTGTCATCTTCTGTGGCCTGGTAGGACTGCTCTCCCCTCAGGGGGAGGTGATCAAAGAGCAGGCCTATCAGATTGGGTCGGAGGCAGTCCCTCTTCCTATTACTATGTAACCCACTTAGACACTAATCTGCCATGGATTACATCTGATCAGGGGAACTAGGTTATCTCCATGCCTGGTACTTGGTTGGAGTATGGGTCTCCGGGAAGACCCCTGTGTTCAAATTTTCTGGTTCTGTTGCTCTCCTTGTGGAGCTCCTGTCCTCTCTATAACCTACTATTTTCCACTTCTTACATAAGATTCCATGCACTCTGCCCAACAGTTGGCCATAAAGTCTCAGCGTCTGCTTTGATAGTCTGTAGGGCAGAGCCTTTCAGAGGTCCTTTGTGGCAGGTTCCTAGGTTGTTTCCTGCTTTCTTCTTCTTCTGATGTTCATCCTCTTTGCCTTTTGGGATGGGGATTGAGCGTTTTAGTCAGAGTCCTCTCTCTTGATTAGTTTCTTTAGATGTACTGATTTTAGGTTTATCCTATAAGTCTATATGAGTGAGTGTATACCATGTGTGTCTTTCTGCTTCTGGGACACCTCACTCAGGATGATCCTTTCCAGGTCCCACCATTTACCTGCAAATTTCATGATTTCCTTATTTTTCATTGCAGAGTAATATTCCATTGTGTAGATGTACCACAATTTCTGCATCCATTCTTCAGTTGAGGGGCATCTGGGCTGTTTCCAGCTTCTGGCTATTACAAATAAGCTGCTACAAACATGGTTGAGCAAATGTCCTTATTGTGTACTTGAGCCTCTTTTGGTTATATGCCTAGGAGTGGTATGGCTGGATCTTGAGGAAGCACTATTCCCAGTTGTCTGAGAAAGTGCCAAATTGATTTCCAGAGTGGTTGTACAAGTTTAAATTCCCACCAGCAGTGGAGGAGGGTTCTCCTCTCCAACATGTGTTGTCACTTGAGTTTTTCATCTTGGCCATTCTGATGGGTGTAAGGTGAAATCTCAGGGTTGTTTTGATTTGCATTTCCCTGATGGCTAACGAAGTTGAGCATTTCTTTAAGTGTTTCTCTGCCTTTCAATATTCCTCTACAGAGAATTCTTTGTTTAGCTCTGTTCCCCATTTTTTAATTGGATTACGTCGTTTGCTGCTTTCCAGCTTCTTTAGTTCTTTATATATGCTGGATATTAGCCCTCTGTCAGATAAGATAGAACAATCTCCCATGCTCATGGCTTGGCAGGATTAACATAGTAAAAATGGCCATCTTACCAAAAGCAATCTACAGATTTAATGCAATTACCATCAAATTGCCAACACAATTCTTTACAGACCTGGAAAGAAAAATTCTCAACTTCGTATAGAATAATAAGAAACCCAGAATTTCTAAAACAATCCTCTACAACAAAAGATCTTCTGGAGGTATCTCCATCCCTGATCTTAAGCTGTACTATAGAGCAACAGTTATAAAAACTGCATGGTACTGGCATAGAAACAGAATGGTGGATCAATGGAACTGAACAGAAGACCCAGAAATAAACCCACACACTTATGGACACCTGATTTTTGACAAAGATGCCAAAACCATACAATGGAAAAAAGATAGCATCTTCAACAAATGGTGCTGGTCCAACTGGATGTCTACATGTAGAAAAATGAAAATAGATCCGTACTTATCACCCTGCACAAAACTGAAGTCCAAGTGGACCAAAGACCTCAACATAAAACCAGACACATTAAATCGGCTAGAAAAAAAGTGAGGGATGCCGTAGAACTCATTGGCACAGGGGACAACTTCCTGAACAGAACACCAACAGCACAGGCTCTAAGAGCAACAATCAATAAATGGGACCTCATGAAACTGAAAAGCTTCTGTAAAGCAAAGGACACCGTCATCAAAACAAAACGACTGCCTACAGATTGGGAAAGAATCTTCACTAACCCTTTATCTGACAGAGGGTTTTAACAGTTTTTCCTCTTCAGAGAGGTGTTAGAGGGCTGTGTGGCATCGTGTGAGAAGAACCTCAGTACTTATCTAAGATACCAGTTCCCTTCACCTGCCTTAAGTTTCACAGATCTCTTTTCATTCTCTTACAGCTTCTTTTACTTTTTTCCCAGCTTGACATTGGGTGTTGCTAGATGTAAACAATCATTACAGAGTCACCTGTGTGTTTTTCAGTATCAGTCTATTTGGACTTGTTATGTAATTAAATTCATGAGAATAGAGATGCTTATTGTGCTGGCTAGTTTTATGTCAGCTTGACACAAACTATAGTCATCTGGAGAGAGGAATACCTCAATTTAGAAAATGCTTCTGTGAAACTGGGCTGTGGGCAAGCCTGGGGGGCATTTTCTTAGTGATATGGGAGGGCAGAGTCTGTTGTGGTTGCAGCCACCCCATGACTGGTGGTCCTGGGTGTTATAAGGAAGCAGGCTGAGAATGCTGTGGGGAACAAGTCAGTAAGCAGCATCCCTCCATGGCCTCTGCATCAGCTCCTGCCTCTAGGCTTCTACCTGGTCTGAGTTCTTTCCTTGGCTTCCCTTACTGTGATAAGTAAGCCTTCCTCAAGCTGCTTTTGTTCATGGTGTTTCATCATGCCAGCAGAAGCCTTAAGATACCTATGTAACAACAAGAATATTTAATCTCATGCTACCTGAAAGTTTAAAATGGAGTGTGAGACCTAATAGCAAAGTTTAGCCAGAGGCAAAAACAAAACAAAAAACAACAGCAAAACAGTTAAGCATGTAATAGCAGACAGAAGGAACTTGATACTTTACCCAAACTTAACAGTTAAGATGTGTACTGATATGCAGATGCTACAGGGTAGGAAAAGTGCATCCCATAGAAATCAGGAGGGGATAACATGAGAGTCTGGATACAAGTGAGCAGTAATACACAATATTTAACTATTTTAAAAATGAATGTTATTTTGGACACAAAGGACACAATGATGAAAAAACACAGGGGAGACTGAAGCCTCATGAAGAATCAGACACTGAATCAGTGTGAGAAAAAAAAATGACAATGAGCTAGGTTACTGGTTTTAATACCAAGCAGATGGCTTAAAAATTAGTCATTCTAACATATCTTCCCTCTAAAATCCAAATTCCCAAATCCAGTGAGCAGCGAGTTTACCTGTTTGAATACTAGTAAGTACCCAAAGTACAGCATAAAAGGAAATACTCGCTTCAAATCCTTCCCTTACCTACATAAGATTCCTACCCTATTCTTCATTTGAAGATATTTTTTATTTCTTTGAAAATTTTATGCAATGTATTTTTATCATATCACCCTCCAACTCTTCCACTAACTCCTCCAAAATTCACCTTTACCTTCCCACCCTTCTCCAACTTCCCATTTTGTTATGTTTTCTATTCAATAACTTATAAACTCCAATTTACGTTATCCATTAACTTCTGGGTATGGGGCCATTCTTTGGAGTTTGGTTGACCTACTAAGAGTCATACCCTTAAAGAAAACTGATTCTACCTTGCCTAGAAGCCATCAGTGTTCATGGTTCTTCAGTTGGGAAGAAAAGCTCATGAGCAGCTTCCCACTTCAGGCTACAATGTTGACTCGGTTGATAATATACAGGTCTTGTGCAGGCAACCATCGTTGCTATGAGCACAAGAGAGAAACAGCTTCTTTGTTTAACTGTATAGTCATTCCATCCTCAGCAGCTCAGAACAATAAAGAAAGTCCTCCTTTCTCTCACATTCTGCATTAAACCCATTCTTTGATCTTGTTAGACATATTCACAATGAACTCAGAACACAAATTCTTTTTCCTACCGCCACTACTGGTGCCATCATCTGAGTCATTCTAATTCTTTATCTGGCTCTCCTTGCTTTATCTCCCTTTCCTCCTTAAATCTTTCCAATGTAGAAGCCATATTAATCTTATAAAATGCAAACCACAAAAACATTCATACCGACTGACTACAAAAATGTTAAGACATACATATGTGTTTTCTGAAAAAAATAAAAATTCAGTTATCTGGGACATGAGAAATGCGGCAGTGTGTTAACAGTGGTTTTCAATAAAACTAAAACTGAGTCATGGACAGGAAGGAATTATACCAGAAAAAAAAAAGGAAGCAAAACATTGTAAAACTATGGCACCATAAGTTTAGACTCTACTCAGTGGTCAGGGGAACTTATCAAGGAGTAGAGGAATAAATAGGTCCAGATTTGCATGACAAGGATCATTCTTATTGTGTGTGAAGAATATTTTTCCTGGGTGTGCAGCTCTTAATCATTATAGTAGGGAAGCTGAGACAAGGGGAAAATAAGTTCAAGGCCAACTTAAGTTACACTGTGAAGCTCTGTCTCTAACAAAACACTACCCCAGAAACACCAAGAAAAAATATGTGCTAAGTAATCAGACTGTGAAATGAAACATGTGCAAAGGTTCATCGATACCCTAAGCAAGAGGCAATGCTAGCCTGAATTAGCATCAAAAGAGTGAGGGACAGACTGGAATAAATTTGAGATGTAGTAGAGATAAAGCAAGAACAGTGGAGTAGTACTGGGGGGCTAATGTCAGTGCTGACTCCTCAGTTTCCCTATTAGATGTACCAAGACAGGACACATGGAGTGTATGTCAGTAGGTGCAAAAGAGTTCTTGCTGACACTTTGAGATTAAAGAACATCATGGTGTCCAGGCATCCAGATAAAGCTCACATTTGGCAACTAGAATTATGAGAATTATGGAGCTAACAAAAAAACACTCTGACTAGAAGATGCAAATTTTAAAATCATTAATTCATATCCTGTAGGTAAATGTTACTGCTAGATCTCATCTGAAACAAAACTTGAAGACTAATCCCTAATGAGAGCTTTAAGAAGCAGAAATTTAGAGGAGGCAGAAAGACTGTAAGTGAATGACTACAAGAAAGCAGTGCTCTCCAGAAACAATGAGGAAGTTGCATGTATGAACTCAGAGATTGGGGCAGCATGCAGGAGACCTACAAGAGCACAAGGCTCACAGAGTCCCAGAGGCAGGGAGGGAGGCATAATGGCCTACCTTTAGCTAAGGTATTATTGACAATTTATAGCTGCTGAAAAAAAGAGGGTCAGTTTTATTTAAGAGTGAGAACCCCTGTAGGTCAACGCTGTAGGGCAGCTCCCCCTACCCCAGTAAAGTATTTGGGAAACGCAAATTGAACTCACTATGTTAAAAGGAGAGGAGCATGTGTCAGGAGTCAATATAATCAAAACACATTGCAGAAATTCTTAAAGGAGTAGGTATTTTTAAAAGGGAAAATACATAGTATTTAGCTTTAAGATCTGTAAGAGGGCAATGAAACTAGGTATAATTGTTCTGTTTTATGGTCCTCAACATCATTTTCTTCTGGATGGATTTAGCATGACCTGACTGTAGCCATCTTGAGTTTTAACCAACATTGTTTTTCTTTATTTTTGGGGGGTGTGATCTGCTTTGTAATGCTGTCCTGTAGAACAATGCTTCTGTCAGTTCCTCAAAAAATTACATTTTTTATAACTCTGGGTTGATCTCTCTTTCTCTCTTTCTTTTTGGTCTTAAGAAACTTGAGTTCACTTTTCACACAGTGGGATAAAATTTTGCATGAATACTTATATCATGGAATGGATAGTATTTTAAATAAACCAAATGAAAAGGCAATAAAAAAAAAAAGGAAAAGGAGAGGATGGAGAAATGGCTCAGTGGTTAAGAGCTCTTGTTCTTCTTACAGAGGACATAGGCTGCTAACTAGCACCCCCATGGTAGTTTAGAAACATCCTTAACTCTGATTCCAGGGTACCTGGTGCCTCCTTCTGGTCTCCATGAACAACACACACACACAAACACACACACAACATACATACATACATGTAGGCAAACATATACATGAAATAATTATTTTTTAAAATAAGATCTTCAGGACGCTATAAGGATTCAATGAGAGACATAGCATGCACATACCCTAACTGACAGTGACCAAATGCTGACCAAGAAGTGACCAAGGAGGCATCACAAGTTAACATTTCTTTAGTGTTGGGGTAGAACAATGAATCAAAATAAACTTTTTGTTATAACTGCCCCAGTGTCATAAAGATGCAATGGAAAGCAGACCAGCATAGTCAGACAGCCATGAACAGTTAAGACTAGGAAGAGACATATGATAAAATCAGAAGGGTGGTGACGCTACCTAAGAAAAATGTTTCAGCAGAGACCAGAAACAAATGAAGTCTCAGAATCACAAGGAAATACAAAAATTTGCTGTGAGCATTGGTATCGGGAGCACATAGGTGTTAACTGAGCAAATTTTCAGATGGGAAAACTTGCACATATCAGTATTCTACCTACACAGTACCATGAAATAGCACCTATTTCTAAACTGAACATTTTGTTCAAAAATTACAGTGTTTTAAAATGGTACCTGTGTATTCCACCGAAGGGAAGTAGCATTCAGATGGGTTTTCAGTGAGAAGAAGTACAAATTTTTCAAGTAGTTCACCTAAAGCTGTAACAAAGTTTAAAGCTGTAATTAGAATTTTAAAAGTCAAGAAAGCACAGCGCATGACAATGCATCTTTAACTCACAGAGCAGCACATGAAAGTCACCTGAATGCCACCATTCTGAGTTCAATTCAAAATTTTATGCAGGCTATCATTAGTATTCATAATGTTTCTGATTTCAGTTAAATTTTAATACCTTAGCTGTGAACTTATTCAACAGCTAACTAAAAAAGATTTATCTATCATCTTCAGATTACCTAACAATTACTTCAGAATTTGTTAATTGTTTTTAATGCCTGCATTAGGTTATACCTCATCATTTGCATACATAAAAAACTGGTGAACTCTAAGACCAACATTAACACACAGCTCATGTCACAAAGCTATGACATGATTTTTATACTTGGTAGCTGATGGTATCTTTTCAAGGAACCAGATGACTTAGAAGTGACATAATGATTCCTTTCTAGGCTGGTGTGATAATATCACAGTGTTTGCATGTATCCTACAGATGGAGGCTCCAGGGGATTATAATTAATATGCAACCCAGCGGAATTTGTTTTCTTTTCTCTAAAGAAATATATCTGTAGAGGAGCTGACTGCTTAATGATGAGGCAAGTAATGTTGCTTCACACTTTAAAATTGTGTTCTTCTTGCACTTGAAATATCAACCCTGACCTTTATTAACTACATGGGTTCTCCTTTATATTCAAGTGTATTTTAAGCATGTAATTCTTCAAAGAAAAAATTAGTGTTCAAAATGTAAAATCCATATAATAAAAAGAAATTGTACAGTTTTCAATAATTGTAGAGAGCAAACTATATAACATCTTGATGGCTAGAGATGAAAATGAAATGTTTTTAGTCATTGAATCCTATTCATCATTCAAAACAAAATAAGTATTTAAAAACATGGAGATTCAAAAATGTGCCTTAAAAAATACCTCTGTACACTGATTTCAGTTTACAATTGCTTAGGCTGGTTCTATATTTATAAATATAGGCATAACTTTATCATAGTTCTAAAACTGCTTCAAAGATGTTTCTTTTATAAATCCACATACAATATCCCCAGGTGACGTACTGTTGACATACATTTCCCAGAAAGGACAATGTAATGAAGTTCATATACAATTTTTTAATTTATAGGTAAGACTAATAATGTAAAGTGCTAGATACACAGTAACAAACATTGCTCAGAAACATCATTTTCAATGGATATGTCCATTAAACCTTTAATTATAATTTAATTATCTTCATCGAGCATAACTGTATGTGCTATGTATTTAAGTATAATGTTTGAAATAATCGAACAAATCAAAGCATATTGCTAAGCAATTACTGGTGTGAGTTCTTTATTCAAACATAGCACATCTCCTTCAAATACCAGGGATTTTGTTGCTCTTTCTGCACACTGGCTCATACATCAGTCTGCATGTTGCTTTGAAACTCACACCAGAAGCATGATATTTGATACCCATATAGTATGGGAGTTATTAGATTTGCCACCTACCATGGAAGGCTTGGATTGAGACAGGGCGATTTAAAAGAGACAGAAAAAAGCACAAGCCTCTATCGCTTTATACCATAGAAAACAAGTGAGATGAAGGATTCAGCTTTGTAGTCCTCTAGCTCCCAGGGAACAATTTAAAAATCCCATGGGGGAGGTGTTATTGTTGTTGTTTGCTTGCTTGCTTGCTTGTTTTTGGAAACAACACATGTAAAACCTCCTAAAACCAACATTCTAGCTTATTGGTGAAAGTTTCTAAAATTTAGGGTGCAAGAAGCAATTCTTAATGTTAAAACCAAATTAACAACAGAATATTGCCCTGAAAGCAAACTATGGAATATTGTTTCATCTAAAGTGTATATTAATCTTAAGTGACTGGCCTGAAATTTCTGTAAAGGATTTAAATTACAGCCTGTCCACCTTTAATTTTGCCTGCTCTCTGGGGTAGGATCATAGTCTACTATTGTATTTATAGGCCTAAAAGAACACATGGATTTGAAAAGAGTGAAGTCAGAAACTAAACAGAAAGGTTCTTGTTTCAACTCTCCTTTGAGCTTGCCCCCTCCCAAACCCATCTTAGCAGAATAGAAGCATCCCCCAGACTCACACAGATAATTATACACAACATGCCTGTATTACACCCCCACCAGGCCCGCGGCTGCTATGCACAACTAGTCACAACCCGGGGAGCAATAGTTGGTTTTGCTGAGGCAGGAAGGGTAGACTGAGAGGAGAAGGCAAGAGAGAGCGGGCAAGAGCCAGCATAAGAAATTGGGAGGAAAAAGTGGTGATGAAAAATAGGAAGGAGTTAGCGGAGGGGGAATAGGAGGTAGATTTGACCAAAGCACGTTATATAAATAGTATGTAAAATATATTTCAAAAGAGATGACATGACTGGGAAGTGAGCAAGTCAGGAGAGCACTCTCCTTATTAAAGGAGACCAGAGCTTTGAGGAGTGGCATTGCCCCTTTCCTTCATGTGAGAAGACAGGGAGTACTATATCTCTGAAGCAGATAACCAATTGGCACCACACATGGAATCTGAGGAATCGGTGCTTAATGGAGAGCTGACTCTAGAATATTGGATGCCAAAGGTTAGAAATTACTACATCTGGGGTTGATTCTGAAATTGATTGCTCACAGTAGATAGATACTCAGAAGCAAGGGTAGCAAAGACAAAAGAACACAAGTCAGCTAAGTTACTGAGACTTTCCTGACAACAAAATGGAAAAGGACCTAAGGAATTCTGCAATGATTTGTATAATAATAAATTAAAAGTCTAGAACCCAACACAACATGAAATTCCACCAGTGAAGTAGAGTGCCTCCTGTGCTTTCTCCTGGCATTGAGGTGGTAATACAAATGGAGGAAAACACATGTTCTCATTCCTTCTTCCTTAAAATGAACAAACAAAAAATAGTTGGGTTGTGAATGGAAAGGTAGCAATTCAAAAGAAGTCAGGAGGGAAAGAATCTGACCTCTCTGTTTTAAACATTAGCATTTCTGTGGGGTCAGGAAAGATTCTGGGTCCTGTAAACCATCACTTCACCCAGAGGCTGTGAGCACAGAAACACACAGCTGCTCATCCCCATACGCTCATTCGATCCTCTCATATGCTCAATGTTTAAAAGGAAACCCACAACAGAAGGAGGCCACATCCAAAATATCGTGAAATTTTCTCTGTTGATCATTGTTTAATTAAATTCATGAATACTAATCATTAATGGGTTCTTCTCCATTCCACCAGAATGACTAAAAAAAGAGCAGTATCTGCCCACTGTGGCAACAACACAGTCAAAAAGCTGATCCTCAAAGTCTTAACTACATTTCCTTACATCTTTCCCTTTTTTCAGTTTGACATTTGTAGTCATATAGAAATTTAAAACTAATTCATTCTCAAGCTTATAAAAATGTTAACAAATGGGTGGACTTTATCAATTATGAAGCACTGATTAAGTTTCTGAAAGAAAAACTCAGATCAGGTTAATTTACAAAGCGTAATTTATTAATTTTATTAATCTTTAAATCTCATAACTGTAGATCCTTCACATTAGAATCCAAGCTGTCCAAGACTGCAGATGTAGACTGTGTATGTGTGTGTGTGTGTCTGTGTATGCATGGATGTATGTTGAATGTTTTACAATGAGTTTGCCTTCAAAGTTAGTTCACCAAACATTACAGATAATATATGTACAGACTAGAAGAAAACCTAAGTAAGAAAGTCCTGAGTGAGTATGGTTGACACAGGCACAGCAATGTCAAGGACCCTGGGAAATGGTCAAAGCTGTTATCCATATGGGTAGTCAGACTTTCTTTAGGGTCCCAGTATGAGTGTTTATGAACAAGTGACCAGCCTGTGAAAACACTAGCAATTGCATCCTTCTCCTCCTGGGTGTTCATAACCAACCTACAGGGACTTCTTAACAAGATTAGCTAATCCACCCTATGCTATAGGTTCCTGGTTGTGGAGATAGCAAAACCCCACCAGTTGTGTTTGTGTGTCTCTCTGTTTTCACTCCCTTGCCACCAACAGTCAGGGGTTCAGAACCCAAGCTGAGTAGGTCATTGCTTAGATATAACATATTTTATTATTAAGCCAGTATTTTCCTTGTCTGTGTCTACCGGATACATATTGTCTCTAACAGACCAAAGGGTAGGTACAAAAATATAACATGAAAAGTGACACCATGGCTTTTGACACCAGATTACCTGGATTCACCTCTTGCTTTTCTACTATAAAGAAATAGGCTGTTGCCTAAAATGATGAATTTTAGTTTTATCATTGATAAAATATACATTACATAATAAAATTGCTGTGGCGTACCGATGAGTTTTGTGTAAGCAACTAAACATTAGGTACTGAAGAATGGGTCTGTGACTGGAAGTACCTCACAGAATACTGGTGGACACGGCATCAAAAAGCAACACATAACTGAGGAAGGACACAGTGCTCCAGATGCCAAAGAAAACCCTTAACTGCTCAGGTTATCTATACCATTTCAGAAGATAATAGTTAGGCATGGGACATTTTTCTTCTGTTTCCCTGTGAGGCAGAAACACTCCAAACTGTCTTTTGTTGTTATTTTGTTTTTTAAGACAGTGTTTCTTTATGTAGCCTTGGCTGCCCTGGAACTTGCTTTGTAGAAAAGGCTAGCCTCTAACTCACAGAGATTCATGGGCCTCTGCCTCCCGAGTGCTGGAATTATATGTATGTGCTACCATCCCAGAGGCCAGAACTACATTTTTTAAATGTATTTAAAGTGAACTATTCCAAACCACTCCTCTCTTAATTTGCTATGTATTTTTGGGCAAGTGTAAAACCCATTGAGAAAGCCTATTGTAAATATTCTCTATTATATAATCAAGAAGATATATATGTATATATATATACATATTTTAATACTTTATAAATCTTAAGTGATACTAAACATAATTTAACTGCTCATTTATACTTATACTATAGAGAATAATTTGTGATTTTGTTGTTACACAAGTATTTCGTTATTCTCTAAAAATACTATTTTCCAGCAAAATATAAATTTAGTTTTTAAATTCCTGTTTTTAATTTTGTAACAAATATGAGAACCATTAAGTAGGGCTGATGAAATTAAGTCACTTCTAAACTTCAATGTTTAGGAAATCTAATTTATAACAGCAAAAGATTAAAGTTACAGCTTCAGGAAGCTAAAGAACATGTAAATAACTTAAGTTAATCTTACCTGATAAGTCTGAATCTAGAGACACTTCCTTAAGACAGAGCTTCCTTGGGAACCATGCAATTGGTTTTCCTAGATGCCTGATGGTGTTTTAAGATATTTATGTCCTTGGTGACATGGTAGGATTTTTACAAAGATACAGCAATGTGGTGCATGAAGACAAAGACTGCTGAAAGCAGGTAAAAACTGCAGCCAAAGGAAAGGCAGGGGAACCTCAGAGCTGCTTGCTACATGCACAGTCGTTAAAAGGCTGACGAGTTCTGTGACCTTTCGTGCTCTCAGAATTACATTCTTTTGTGGGTCACTGGACTTTTCCAGTTAGCACTGTTTTCTGCACACACCAGTAGAAATCTTCAGGAGCTACAGCTTCTGTTAAAATAATTTTATGCAAGAAGATCCCTAGTAGAAAACACCACACTCACCTCCTCCACTGAGTGCATCTGGCTTGGACTTCATTGTTTTACAAAACTGTTTTCGGCAGTTTTCTATCCATTCAGTTTGTTTATCAGACATTCTGAAGCATGATAACAACTTTCCGATATCACTGTCTAGTAAGAAAAATACTAGGTTAGAATATTACCAACTAGATAGAGCCAAACATCTAGACTGAAGCTAAAGGGGCCAACAATAACCACTACTAAAAAAACAGAGCAAGGACAATTTCATATGAGAAAATGACGGCATTCCATTCTATGTACTGGAATCGTTAAGTAAATTAAAGGTTAACTAAACACCAGTATACTAGTGACCAGTACCACAACTGACATCAGAATGGCCACTAAATGACTAACGAGGAAACAGCACACATAGCATGTAACTGGACAAGGGGTGTTTCACATGCAGGAAAGGACAAAGTAAGCTGGCAGAAGAGATCCTCACCAGATTACCTGCAACAACAAGCAATTTACAAATTATTATTTAGTTGTGGAATTTCCTACTTAATCTTTTCAGATTTTGGTTGGTGGTGGGTAACTAGCCACAGAAGGTAAAACTCCAGTAAGGAGAAACAATTGTGTTCTCACACATGCGCACACACAGAGAGCACACAGAGAGAACGGTCTTGGTGAGTAGACAGATGGTCCATGATCTAAGGTTAATTACCTTAAAAGACTGACACATACCGTCCATCATCTCACAGTTATCACATCTAGAATTGTATCTGTATGCAATGCTTACAGTGGATGAAGATATCTGGGTTTCGGAAAAAAAAAAAAAAAAAAAAAAAAAAAAGCTTGTACTGCGGCTTGTACACTTGTACTTGGGATGTCCCTGCCTCAGACTCCAAAGCACTGGAATTACAGGTATGTGCCACCACGTTCAGCCCCACACAAATAATGATGATTGCTTTGCAAAATCAAGTTGATATAAAAGTAGCTCTCTGCCAAAAAGCATCCATCATTATTTTGAAAATTAAAAACAAACCTGCAATCATTGTAAAATTAAAAATGTGTTCAACATCCAAATATGAAGAAAAAGAAGAACACTGTGACTTGTAACTAGTAAGTGAATCAATTAGTGAACGAAGACTCACAAAAGGCTGAGATACAATGTTAGGCATGATTACTTTTAGAGATTTAGAGAAATATAAAAAGTAAATGATTAAACAGAGTTTACTTTATTAGTAAATACTGACCTCCTGCTCCACAAAAAAGAAAGCAAAGAGCATTTGTCTAACAACCTCTATCAATCCTGAGTCGTTATAATGAGCAAAAGAAAAGAGGTACAGAGGATGCATCCTACACATTACTATTTGTGTAAAATACTAGCACCAGAAAAACAATCTCATAGGAAGCAGTGGTTCTCAAGTGGCTGCAGTCCTGATCCCAAGGAGGCCTTTGGCAAGTGGCATTCCAGTTGTCTCAACTGAGGAAGCAGAAGGAAGATTCACTGACATATGGTAAGCAGAAGAGCCCAGAGATGCTGCTAAAATTCTATGTGGCAACACCTTGGCTCCTCACAAAAACCCAACCTTCCCAAAATATTAATGGTATTACAGCTGAGGTAAGTTTGAGGAGCACCAATTCACAGTAATAAAAAAGGACCAATGTCTAACTGTGACTAAGGATGAAGAAAAGATGACTCCGAAAACAAGAGACTTGCTATGAAGTTGTCAGAAAACACTGCGTTTTATTTATTATGGTGGTTATATGCCTATAGATATTTGTCAAATTGAAAGTATATTCTTTAAATGAGTACATTTTAATCATACATAAAATTATACATTTTGTGTATGCGAATATGTATAGATAATTTAAAGCCAATGACTAAGCAAAGTAGTACACCACTTAAATATGGGTGTGATGTTTCTACTGGAACTGACTAAACTTTTATTAAGGGCAAGTGCTTACATAAGATGTTCACGGCGACCCCTCTCCCAAGGCAGCTCTTTATGGGACTTCTGTCATGCAGCATTGTAAAGTCTGCCCCTTTTGAGTCTTAACTTTAAAAGAGTAAATTTTCCTTCCTGTTTCTTTACCTCTTTTTCAGATACTTCCCCAAAGCCTCGGCTTCTTTCTTTGGCACTCTGTGCTTTCTCAGGCTTTCTCTGAAGTCTCCACCTTTCCACCATGCCACTGTTTGCTGACCCCCATTGCTGTACAGTACATTGCCCGGCTTGGGCACTAACTCAAAAAGTATAAGCATGGCTTCCTTCCTTTTTTCCATCTCTCTCTTTCTGGCTGCTGCCAAGGTTTACCGCTTACCTGGCTTATGGTTTTTCTCCCAAACTTTAATAAAATAGTTCTTGAACTTCCTTCTGAATTGAAGTTCCATAATTAACAAATGAACCCCAATTTCCTCACACGGGTGAGGCTGGTAGGATTGAGCCAAGTTCAAGGACATCCTAGGGTACATAGTAAGTCACACACACACACACACACACACACACACACACACACACACACACAC
>NW_026585797.1:29501951-29557631 GCF_907164565.1 Psammomys obesus | reverse complement strand
CACACACACACACACACACACACACACACACACACACACACACACACACACACACCACATCAAGAAAGCACTTAATGCTTAAATCATGGTCAGTTATGTTCAAGAACATGTTTTTTCTACTTTTTTATTTTTAAATTTAATTGTATTTATATATTTGTTTATTACAATTTATTCCCTTTGTATCCCTGCTGCAGCTTCCTCCCTCATCTTCTCCCAGTTCCAACCCGCCCCTTTCTTCCCCCTATGCCCTTCCCCTAGTCCCCTGATAGGAGAGAACCTCCTACCCTTCTATCTGACCCAAACTATCAGGTCTCATCAAGGCTGGCTGCACCATCTTCCTCTGTGGCCTGGCAAGGCTGCATCCTCCAGGAGAGATGATCAAAGAACTGGCCACTGAGTTCATGTCAGAGACAGCCTCTGTACCACTTATTAGGGAACCCACTTGGAAACTGAGCAGCCAATGGTCTTCCTTTGAGCAGAGGGTCTAGGTCCTCTCCATACATGGTCCTTGGTTAGAGTATCGGTCTCCGCAGGTCTCCCAGCCTACATTTTTTGGCTCTGTTTTTCTCTGTGTGGAGTTCCTATCCCCTCCAGGTCTTTCTCCCTCTTCTTCTATAAGATTCCCTGCATTCTGCCCAAAGTTTGGCTATAAGTCTCAGTATCTCCTTCAATACCCTAGTGCGTAGAGTCTTTCAGAGGTCTTCTGTGGAAGGCTCCTGTCCTGTTCCTGTCTTCTCCTTTTTCTGCTGTCTGTCCTGTTTACCCTTCTGAATGAACATGTTTTATCTACTTTTTGGCAAATTATTATTTTTTAAGACAGTGACTCATAATGCATAGGCTAGTCTCAAACTCCTGATCCTGAGGTTTATACCTCTAAGTACTGAGATTATCAGCCTGTGTTATGGTGGTGGTTTGCATGATAGTGTCCCATAGGCTCGGATGTTTTAATAGTGGTCCCAGTTGGTGCCATTGTTTGGAGAGGCTTAGGAGGTATGGCCTTGTTGGGGAAAGTATGGCAGTGGGAGTTTTAGGACGTTTAGTGTTTAAAAACCTCCTGCCATTCCCCATTCACTCTGTTCCTGCATGTGGTTAAAGCTGTGAACACTGAGTTTACTCCTCTAGCTGCCATTGCTGCCAAGTAGCTGCCATGATGGATCCTTTTAGCTCTAGAAACATGAGCCCCCAAACCGTACCTTCCCTAAGTTCCTCTGTCATGGTGTTTTACCACAGCAATTGAACAGCCTATTAAGACAGTCTCATAAGACAGTCACCACATTACCTTAAGAAATTTTATATCTATGACAGTTTTATAATTCTGGGTACAATACCTGGGCTTGTAAAAACTGAATCTTAATATAAAAATATACATATTTCTTGGTCACTGAATATAAAAATTCTATTATTGGCTTACAACACCATTTTAATAGTAGACAATTCTACATAGTTCTATAGCATTAATAGTTTTCTAGAAACTGAACATCATAAATTAATACTCAGTTGTTATTATTATTCAGTTCTGATAAAGTCACTACAAAAACTATCTTTTTTTTTTTTTAATCCCAAAATTAGTTTGGTGTATCTTACAAGATGGTAAAGGGCATGTCCTTCTTCTCTATGCTTCTTTAAACTAATAGAACTCACAGGCTCATATGAAAAACTAGGTGATAAAAAAAGTATTTAAGTTAAACTATTCTAACTCCCATGGAAGAAAATGCAAACACAATAAGAAAGAAAAGAAAAACAAAAGTTCTCTGATATTTCTGATATTCACCACTAATAACTGACATTGCTTCCTCTCTGAACTATGGGATTCCTGTTATAGTGAAAAGTAGAATTTTTCAATTCATTTTTTAATACTTGGGAATATTATACAATTTACAAAAAAATTATAATTAAAATATTATATTTACCATATAAGATTATAAACAATAGAGAAGATGTAGCTATATATTTTCTACATGGAGACTATATAACACAAAAAACTTTTTATAAATAAATCTTTTTAAAAAATTATTTATTTTTATGCACATTTGACATACATACATATCTAGGGAATCAGATTCACTGGAATTTGAGTTACAGTCCAAGCAGTTATGAGTTGCCATGTGGGTTCTGGGAATTGAACCAAGGTCTTCTGGAAGAGTAGCCAACGCTCTTAACTGCTGAGCCTTTTCTCCAGTGCCCCCCTTTTAAAAAGATTTATTTATTTATTATAAATAAGTATACAGTGTTCTGCCTGCATGTACACCTGCACTCCAAAAGAGGGTTCCAGATCTCACTATAGATGGTTGTGAGCCGCCATGTGGGTGCTGGGAATTGAAATCAGGATCTCTGGAAGAGCAGCTGGTGCTCTTAACCTCTGAGCTGTCTCTCCAGCTATACAAAAAACTTTTAATTTTAAGAAAAGAAATAACATGAGCTTAATGTAAAGAGCCAGGCTGTGGTAGCACATGCCTTTAATCCTAGTACTTGGAAGGCAGAGGCAGGTGAATCTCTGTGAGTTTGAAGGCAATCATATCTGTGTATATACACACACACACACACACACACACACACACACACACATATATATATATATATATATATATATATAGAGAGAGAGAGAGAGAGAGAGAGAGAGTGGGGAGAGAGAGAAACCCTATTATTCACTTAAAACAAACTTTCTTTTAATTTCACTAGGAGATCGGAAATCATTACATACAAACATATTAAGAGACGCTGCAGAAGGAACAGAAATCTAAAGATAACTACTAAGAGATTCCCAAACTACTTCATACAGTTAGAATTACAACATGAAGCTTATTTGTAGAATTACTGATTTCCATTTGTGTTTCTATTTCTTTCCTTCCAGTCATATTATCATGGTCCTCATTTCAATTATGTCATAATAAGCAAGAGAAAGTACTAGAATCATCTCCAAGAAGCATAGGGGATACAGGCAGACATTTACCAAGCTCTAAGTGTGAAATTATGCATAATGTTTCATATTATGATTATTCAAACCAGTTTCATCTCAACATTTTCATACATATGTATCACATACTGTGGTGTTTGAATATTGGCCCCAGAGACTCATAGATTTGAATGCTTAGTCACCATGGAGAGGCACTACTAGGAGGTGTGGCATTTTTGGAGGAAGTGTGTCACTGGGAGTGGGCTTTGGAGTTTCAAATGCTTAAGCCAGGACCAGTCTCTCTGTCTTTAAGCTGTCTGCTAATCTGAATAAAGAGCTCTTAGCTATCTTTCCAGCACCATGTCTGCTGCATGCTACCATGTTTCCTGCCGTGACGATAAGAAACAAAACCTCTGAGACTGTAAGCCAGCTCCAGGTAAAAAGCTTTCCTTTATAAGAGTTACCACAGTCATGGTGTCACTTCACAACAACAGAACATTGACTAAAACACGTACTTTACATACTTACCTCCATTATCTTTTCTGGCCCCAAGTTTCCTTCCTCTTCAAATTAATCTCCTTTTTACTTTCATTTTAATCTAGATTTTATATATGAGAGGGTATATGACATTTGTCATTTTTAATCTTGCTTGTTTCACTTAACATGATAGTCTCCAGCTCTATCTACTTCATTGTGAACAACCCAGCAGTTACAGCCTCCCTAGCCTTTGTTAAAGCAACTGCATTTCCTAAAAGAGAGAACCAATTTTAAATAGAGCATTCCTCTTCTTTAACATGTCACATCATTTTCCTATGCTTATTGACTAAATACTTACTGTACGAGACATAAGCAAAACTTTAAAAATGAGTACTCTATCTTTATCATTTTACTCAACAAAAGTAATATATGAACTATTTTTCCTCACTGTTTCAGATATATTTATTTAAAATTTTAAGGAGATAAACACACAAAAATAAAGCCTTAGTCTTCAAAAGAGAATGAGTATTTTATAGTTTAAGCTAGCTATTTTAACAGCTGCAGCCCAGGAGTGTGTACCCATGATCTCAATGGTTACTATCTTACCAACAACCTTGCTTAATGAATTGCTGTTAAATAAGAGTCAACTACTTTTATCTGCAAGGAATAAATCTGAACCCAAGAATACAAGTAATATAGAAATAAAAAAAAGAATGAGAACATGTCTTGTTTGATAAATAAGTATCTGAGAAAAGGCAGAATTTACTGCTAAATATATTTATATACTTATATGTGTGAGATAGACTTTAACAGAGTTTTACAACAAGAAAAACCAATTTCTACCACATTATTTATGGCATTATATTTATTCCATATTGTTCCCGACCAGTCACATTTATGTCATAGGATTAGCAAGTTGTTGTTGTTATTGTTGCTCTTAGGGTAAGATAACCCCAAATTTCATATGTCATCAAACAACCACGATGGCAAAACCATCCAGTCATTTGTTATTTAAGTACTTTCCATTTTGCTATTAAAGTTACTGCAAAGTTGGGCAGGGTGGTGTGTACTTGTAATTCTAGCACTGGGGAGAATAAGACAAAAGCTTGAATTCAAGGCCAGCCTGGGATACAGAGCAAGACAGAGGCAAGGAAAAAATGGTGTCATCTATAATGCCTTAAAACCTAGAAATTCCATGATTCCATAATACTAGGAAATATGAGTGAATGACGCAAAATATAATGCTCTTATTTTAGCTCTATCTCTGCCCTAGAAATGTTATCTATTTTCAATATTTATTTCAATTATGACCCAGTACAAGGCAGTAATGCCTAATCATTCCATATATAATACTCCACATTCTAAAATGCTCAAAATTAACAAAACAAATCAAGACCTTCTTCCTCTGAGAACAGAAGTCACAATAAAACTAGTTATTTTGTAGAACTAATACATATTAGTCGTGGCAGGGATTAGAAACCCCAGCATGTTGGGGTTAATAGAAGCAGGAGAGTCAGGAGGTCAAGGTCATCATCAGCTACACATTGAGATGCTGTCCAGCCAGGGCGAAGCACGATCCTATCTCAAAGGGAATTTTTTTCACTAAAAAAAAAAAATCTTTTTCTATTCCATAATACGTAATTCAGTGTCTACGTACTTACACTTTTCCTAGTATTCTTTATAGTGTGTCAGAGTAATTCAGATAACACAGATGTGACATGGCAAAAAACCATATGCACTCCTTTGAGAAGTGATATGGTTCCTGCAGACATTAGCGCATAGAATTTAAAGGTCTAAACATTTATAATGAATTTATTCAGAACTCAAAACTTATAAGCTGATGAGTTTGGCGTGGAATTTGCTTATATTCTGTACACTTGGTCCTTATCTCAGTCCTTTAATTTGTAGTTAGAAAATCAATTTCATTATAGGTAAAATTAAGAGATACTGCCATTTACAGTTATGGATCCTAAGCTGAACCATTTTCTCCAACGAAAAGATATCAGAAGAATTTATCTGTATTTTAATATTATCTGGCACACTGCATTAAAGAGAATGATTATCAATAAGGAACTTACTCTTTTATATAGTAGTAAGAGAATTTTTTTTTTGCTAGACAGAAAATCAATTTCCCATCAGATAAGTAGAAATTTGATGGAATAAGCAGTAAAAATAGAATACTGATGCTACAGAAGGCTAAATTTGAAATAATTGTACAATGTGAAGGTTGTACATTTGGGGATTTTTTTTCTAATTGTGACAAATGAGACAAAAGGCTAGTGATGCATACCATTATGTGCCATTAAAGCTGACAGTGACATTTTATAGATGATAGAATAAGTTTAATGAGGGCACCTAACTCAAGAAAGACATATATAGAAGCCTACTGCAAGGAGCTTTCAATCCCAAAGCTACATGTGCTGTGGATGTTTAGTGAGCTCTGAGGTAACCACAGCTGAGAGTAAGACTTTATAAACTCACCCACATCAGTCTGTAAATAATTCCCAATGCCTGATGACAAAGGTCTAAAGACAGCATTTGATGACAGGCAAATACAGGGAGAAGAAATCTTATGTTGAGTCCTCTAGTCATTAAATGCATGTATATTTATTGTACGCAGCCTACCTTACTTAGATTCTTGATGGTGTAACAATACAGCAAAAGGAACAGAGATTTTTTTGGCTCACAGTTTCATGTTAGTTCATGGTTGCTGATCTTATTACACATTCATTTATCAGAATGAATATGTCCATTAATATACTAAAACTCAACGGACTGTGTGCTTTAAACGGGTGAATTATTTGATATATTGATTATATCTCAATAAAGCTATTAATGATAGTGAAAAATGCCTGTATGGTTAATTCAGAATATTATGGATAATTACTACAGAAGGAAGAGCTATGAAGGACAATAAAGGGAAGAACAGGGAAGAAGTGCACTTGCTTAGACAGGCCGCTCACACTAGCTGTCACGCCACTTAGACACAAGAACGTAAACCTTCTAGAAAGGCCCCTGGAAGAATGGACTAGTGATGAGTGGTTACCAAGGAATTCCTGGGAACATTAAAAAGCTCCCTTCTGTGAGAAGCTACTAGTATATTTATAGCTTTCAACAAATGACCCATAACATTTCTAAGACCTGAGAAAACAACCGAGTTAAGTGCCACCACAAAGGACTTGATAAACTCTCCTCTTTAAGGATGCCAGCACCCACTGAATAAAGTGCACACCAAGATAATACCACAATGCAAACAGACATTGTACAGTGTGGAGAAGCCCTGAGTGAATGTGTATTTTTGACATAGCATGGCCATGTCAAGGACCCTGAAGCTGCAGATTCATGGGAAGATGACGAAGCTTTTCTGCCAGAGTAAGGCTCAGAGGGATGACGGTGTCTTCCTCTGGTCCACATGTGGACATCAATGGTGTATGCAGAAAATGTCCACCACAGCTGTGTCTGCCTGAATATGTAAAGTCCTGACAACTGTTTCACTATAGATACTGTTCCTATGGAGATTATCTAAACTTGTGTCTCGAGGACCCAGCTGTATACCATAAGTCTACCTCCTTGTTTGTCTATGACAACATTACCTTCTTGTCCAGCTGAAGCAGTAATCTGCCTCTCAGTTCAACTGTATATAAGGAACATGCTGAGGCTTCTCCATAAGAGCCAAAACCACCCAACCCCAGCTTTTTAAAAGATATGTCTGTGTGTCTGTCCTTCTTTCATCACCTTTCTTCACCAGCTCCATGCTGGGCGTGGCGCCACAGCATCAAGATAAATGGGATCTAAACGTAATAGAATTTGCTTATATCAGCCGTAAAAAGGAGATCTGTGTGTGTTTGTCTCTGGCTGTGGCGTATTTATATGTGCCCATGTGTGTAGGGGGGCTCACCTGTGCAGGTAGGAGTGGATGCCGGCGGCGGATGTCGAAATGTCTTGAGTTGTTTCTGTATTTTGTATTTTAAGATCAGGTCTCTCAGAACCTAGAGCATACAATTTGGGCTAGACTGACTGGCAAGTGATCCACAGGATCTGGCTGTCTTTTCCTCCAACATATGTGTGCCATTACACCCAGGTTATATGTGGGGGCTGAGGATCTGGGTATCCTCACACTTGCTCAGGAAGCTCTCTCCCCACCTGGGATAAAAGTAATTTTTAATAATAAATAATAAAAAATAGTAAGAAATGTCAGACAGAAAATTTCCTATTTCTGTGAAATATTTCTGTTCAGTGCCTTTAGTATCTGGAGTGTGCTACTCAATTCCTCAAACTATTTTACAATTTCAGCACAGAAGTTTATATTTCTCTCACCTTTTACAAAAGCAAAAATCTTCACCTTAAGTTCATGCCAACAGAATAAAGTAGAGTACACTGGTCAATAGGTCAGAACAACTCCCTGGGGAAGCCAACTTATAGAATAAAAACAAACATGACAGAATGCCATCTTACAAGCATACTGCTGTAACAGGACAGGTACCATGCGCTCCCCTCTAGTAGTCCCTGCCAACAGCTCCTAACATGCTAACCTATACGTACCTGCTCTGTGGCCTGAGTCCCATTTTTGTCTCCTACAAAGTGAGCCACATAAATTACACTAAGTATATACATTAAGTATATTTAAATTTTAATTACTGCTGCTCTATGCTATATAATGTTTGCATTTGATGTGCTCTGCTCATGTACAAGTACATGTACACATAACATATAAGTGTGTACACATACACATGGATATTACTCACCAACAGGTTCTCAAGGGCCACTGAAATTTTAATAATATTGCACTGGAATGTTCACAAAGAAGAACTAGCTGACTAGATAATGTCTTGAGACTCGTATTTACAGAGATGAATCATCTTACAGCTTATGCTGATGCCAAGGAGCTAACAGGAGACAATTTAACCAATGAGGAGATGCCAACGATAGCAAGTAGGGTAAATCTAGAAGCTGGGAGGTAAATGAGGACTGTTGGTATAATGTTCTTTTGGAATGTATACACCTTACTCTTGTTCATTCAAATGTTGATTTCTCTCCCCCACTCTCTGTTTTCAATCCGGACATTGCATTGTGATACTTATTCTAAGCATCACCTGTCTCAACTTTGTGTAAACATGCTAAAACAAAACAACAAGCCAAAATATTGAGCAATGGAGAGGAAGGAATAGGAGATGGGAGAAGCCAGAGGAGAGGAAGGAGTAGGAAGCAAGAGGAAGAGGAGAGAGGCAGGGCTGGGAGAACAGAAGCTGGGAGAGAGGTCTTGGAACAACATGGAGAGATGGACTGGACCTAAGATATCACTGAAGGCAAGTATAATGGGCAAAACGTGAATGGTAGGGAAATATATGGGCTTGGAGGTTTAGGATGGAACAACTATTGCCCAGCATTGTGATCTAGGTTAATTAAATAAATCCCAGTCTCTGTGTGGTGATTTGGTTATGTAGCTGGTTTAGGATTAACGCAGCTTTACTAAAAGATATATCAATAGTAAATATTAATGACAAATACAACAAAGGATCATTTTACCATGTGCACATAATTGAAATAATTTTTTAACAATGAAGTAACAACCTAAAATTTTGTGTGCAAATGATGACTAACCTAGCACCTGTCAGAATCAATGAATCACTACTTCTGAATCAAAAAGCAGAGTGCAAAATATATGACTCCTGCTATGCAAATAACCTTTATGTCTTAAAGTACTATTAGCTTGAGCACAGTATTGCACAATTAATGTTTAACTGTTTCAACCACACTAGTTCTGACTTAAGCTTATACCTTTTAGAACATGAACTCGGTTCCATTTTTCTCACTAACTTCACAAAGCTATGATTGCCAGACTCATGTCTGAAAAAAACTAGACACAATTTCACTTTCTGTAGCATTTTTGTTTTCTGCCCTCATCCAGAATCATAGCAGAGATATCAGAATGACATGTAACAATTACAAACTTAATCTGTCTTTGCAAAATCTCTTCCTGGGGTTATCTTCACATGCTCACTGCTGTATGGACCACTGTCTTCTTAACATAGAACCACAGCAAGTTCAGCCTAGTTTTCTTAGGAGGATACACCATTATTACTACTGTAAAATTAACACATATATTGATACTACTGTTGTTTTAGGACTAATATCTCATTCAAACATTTGTGGTCATTCACATATGGAACCAAAGCATAAGCAAGTTTCTAGCATTTGAGATAGACTACGTAATAGACTAAATGGACGAAATAATGACAGACTAAATAATTCTAGAATTGCACCCTCCTTCCTAAAAACAAGCCTGTGTGTGGGGTGGGAGAATGACAAAGACATGGGCCTTCTCAGGTATAGGAGAAAGATTTCACATAGAGGAGGAACCTGACCCAATGAGTGTTTCAGAAGCATCATCTGGTTTCTGTGTAAGAAGAGACTGATTATGAATACAGGCAGGCGGGATGAAGCAAAAGAGGTTTTATTTTAGATCTGTAGAGTCAAGAGGACTTGCTGTCACATTACTTGTTGGGCTTAGAATAGTCTTTAGGCTTATTGCCTGAAGAAATGGAGGCATAATATTTGCCAATTCTGAAATGGGAAAGAATATCAGAGGAACATATTTTAAGAAATGTCAGAAATTGATTGCAGGCATGTTAAGTCTGCTGAGCTTACCAACCTTCCTAGAGAGATATCAAGAGAGCAGACACAGGAGCCCAGAACTCAAGGGGGAAGTAAGAGCTGGAGATAACCATCCAACAGTTGCTGGCATGCTGGGCAGCATCTCATCAGTGACAAATCAAGCTAAGATCCTCACAACTGTAAAAATGTCCAATAAAAGTGAAGGCCACTAAGGACTGAGACCCAGGGTACTCCAAAGTTTAAGAGTTTAGGAGATGTAAAAAAGCAAGCAAGCAAGCAAGCTAGAAAGAAAGAAAGATAGCAAGAGAAAAAGCAAGAAAGGAAGAAAGGAAGAAAGAAAGAAGGAAAGAAAGAAAGAAAGAAAGGAAGGAAGGAAGGAAGGAAGGAGGAAGGAAGGAAGGAAGGAAGGAAGGAAGGAAGGAAGGAAGGAAGGAAGGAAGGAAGGATATAATTAAAGATGTCTTTACCATAAATGCAAAAAGAAAAATGAACAGGTAAATTTTCCAGGAGACAAGCAAAAAAAAAAATGTTTCAAATGAAGAAGGGGGAGGAGGTGGAGAGGAAGAAAAAGACAATGATGAGGGCAAGAGCAAGATTACTGGTGCCAAATTCTGCTGTTGCTAGGTCTAAGCAAAAATGAAGAATAAGAATGAGGCTGGCATATGTACTGAGATAGAGTGCTAGGGAGAAAGCCTAATGATTAGCTTGCAGGAGGGTGCAGGACAGAACATAAAGACACAGATACTTACTTGAGGAATTTTGCAATAAAATGAAGGAAAGAAATGGGGTTGCAAATTTAAATATGAGAGAACTGAGGTTTGGGAAAGAGCTCAGTGAGTAAAGTGCTTGCCTAGGAAGCACAAAGACCCAAGCTTAATCTGCAGAATCCTTGTGAAAAAGCTGGGCATGGCGGCACACTTGTAATTCCAGCATTGAGGAGACAGACATCTGATGCCAGAAGCCTGTACGCCTGTCAATGTAAACTCCTTGGCAATTCCCAGGACACTGAGAGCCTGCCTCCTTACCCCTCTCTCTCATGTACATATATACAGGGGCATACATAAGAAGAGGAATAAAAAACACACACACAAAAGTTGTAAATAAATAAATAGAAATAAACACTATCCTTTTTGGCTTATGGGAAAGATGCAGTAGGGAATTTAGGATTTAAAAAGACCCAGGTCCTGCCACTGTGAAAACATGAGTCAACCTCTGGGACATTACACTTGGTAAATAAGTCAGGCAAGGAAATACTGACACTGCATAGCCTCATTTTGAAGTCTTAGAAGCAAACTGGAGAATAATGGTTATGGAGGTCTAAGAGCCAGGTTCGGGGGGATTTTTGGTCAAGAAACACAAAATTTCAGCTACAGCAAAGAAACTCAAGAGATCTGAGTTGGAAATTGGTAAATGTGTCTCCCTGGAAATCATGGCCACTAAATACAGGGAAGCAGGTAGGCAATTGTCACTCTCCCTGCCATCCTCCAACTCCAATCCCCCAGTCTTATGCCAACCTTGGTAGCACGGCATCGACTGCACCCTCTCCTTTCTCTCTGTGCCCATTACAAAGGGACTGAACAGTTCTACAGCCTTCCCTTTGTCCTACAAACCTTTCTTCCTTTTCTCCTACAAATTTGTCTCACCTGCCAACACCCAAGGCAATCTCTCCCTTGAAACCTGCTTGCCATGCAGATTCAGATGGCAACCCTCATTCTCTATGTATCCTCCAGTTCCAATTCTCCCTGTCAGCTCTGAACGCATAGCAAACCAAGTGCAGTGGTGTGTCTTGCCTCTCTTCCTCCACCCCCTGTTGACTCCACAGATGCTCCTGGCAGACACAACTTTCCTTCATCCTATGGGCCTTCTCAACACCCTGACTTCTAGCTAATCCCCATTCCTGCTTGTCAGCAATCAATACCTGGAACTGGGAGGGGGTGGGAGGAAACCCGTAAGCCCTGTGGAGGAAGAGGAAACTGGCACAGCCACTACGGAAATCAGCATGGAGGTTTCTTACAAAACTAAAAACGAAAATACCATTTGATCCGGCTATACCATTCCTGAGCATACCTAAAGGAATCCAAGTCATCATATAACAGAGATATTATACATCCATTTATACCAAAGCAGAATTCACAGAAGCTAAGATACAGAAGCAACATAGATACCCGCCAATTGAGGATAGAGTGGTATACATACACAATGAGATTTTATTTGAAAACAAAGAGAAACAAAATTGTGTCATTTACCTGAAGAGAAGATTATGATGTTAAATGCAATATACAAGACAAAGGAAAAAAGTACCTCATTTCATCTTATATGCAGATTCTAGACTTTTTAAAAAGACTGGAACATAAAGAGAAGGCTACCTGGGACAGGATGGAGACCAGAATGTGAAGGGAGACAGGAGCAGGTAAGGCGAGGAGTGAAAATTATCATAGTATATAATTGATATTGATGAACATGTCCTAAGGAAACTTATTGTTATACAATTAATACACATCAATAAAAAATGAGACAAATATAACAGAGCACTGATGAGGGCTGAAGGGTGAATTATAGCGAACTATGCTGCGGATATTGAGGTTACTGTAGGGGTCCTCCAGAAGAACAGACTATGTTCACACATAGGCATATATGTGTGTGTATTTACCTTCCCTTGTCTGGCTTATTTTACTGAACATAATGCATGCACACACAGAGACACAGAAACACACACGTACACACACATAGACAATTTATCAAAGCATAGGCTCAGGAAATTCTGGATGCACTGTAGATTCACAGGATGAAGACCTAAAAGTGAGAGACAAGCAAAGAGCTGTAAGAAGCACCATCACTGAGAGGAATGCGGAAATGGGCTTTTGCAAGGCAGACGTTTCATTCACCATCCTGACTGAAGGCCTAGACACGTGGGCAGTCAAAGGGTGAGTGTGATTAGTAACACATGGATGCTCCTACCATTTTTATCGCCAGCGAAACGAGAAATGTGGTTCTTATCTACAGGAAGGATGCGGAAAGGGAAGGCTCAAGGAGAGAATAGTTTTGAAAATACTCATCTAAGAGTATGGAAAGTAGATTGACCTAGATACACACCCTACAACTGCCTAACACCTTCTAGATGGAACATGAGTCCATTATTGCTCTTTTATAAATCACTTCTGAATGGAGTTAAAATATACTTTCATTAATACTGATTGCTAGGTATTGATGGAAACTTTTATCCTTGGGGAAATATCCACTTATAGCTTATTCTTTATTTTCCTTTTCCTTATTTAAGTTCCCAAAATATTTTGAGGAAACAAATTAACAAAGATTAGAAGTCAGCTAATAAAACTGACAACAAATCTGTTATGTGGAAACATAATAAATAAATGTTTTATTTTCAAATGAAAATTAGCAAAGGAAACAGTGTTGTATTATGTCAAGAAAAACTGATCAAGGAAAGGGGTGAAGTACTGAAAAAGAAAGACCAAACAGACAAACAGCTATTGATATGTTATTTATAATTCCAAAGGAAGCACCCTGTACTCAGTGCTCATGAGATGTACATTAGGGAAACAAGCATGTGGGTTAATAAATGTTGAAACTTAAAGATGTGGTATAAACAGCTGGGCAGAAAGACTCAGAGAAGAATGGGAAGGTGAGAGCAAAGAATTAGATATGCCACGTGTTCACTGTAGGAGGAGAGTAAGTATGCACACATCCAAAGGGCACCGTCTCAAGAACATCTTCCTGGAAAATGTGTAATATTACTCTGAAAAGGTAATAGATTTTGTCATGCAAGAGTGAAACCCAAAGGCAGAACTTTAAAGCGCATTAAGTGAAAGTGAAATAAATCTTTTACACATGATTTCTTTCCAGTGTAAATTTGATGGCATTATAAAGGACAGGATGTTGATGCAATAATGGATGTCTAAACTTAATGAAAAGTTTGATTGTGGATCCTCATAAATCTTGTAGGAATTCTCTAGCCTAGAAACTCTTAGCATAACCCCTGGCAGTCTGTGTTGCTGATCCTGACCATCAAACTTGGTCCTTTACATGAGTCTCACCTTCTCTCACGTTGCTTTCACCTTCAAAGATCACACACAGTCCAAACTCAGTTTCCTGGATTGTAATTTGTTTCTTTCGGGTTTTTCTAATGGTTCTCCTTCTATTTTATTGCTCAGAACTATATAAATAGCATTATTCTATTAGTATTAATTGATTACAGAATTATATTACTTGCGCTACATACATCTTCTTACACAAGATTTTCTTTGGCAAGGCAATTTGACTATATACTATTCTAGCAAGCTAGTTGGTCCATTTCACTCAAGCTACACTGCACAGCTAAACAATTATTCATTCATGATGATTCCTCCAAAGGGGGACAAAATACTCCCCAGTATAATTCAGTTTTTAAGTACGTAGGGTTTATGTAAACATAGCAGCTATTTTAAAAATATCCTGATGAATAAAGAAAACTTATGCATATGCAAAATTTAACTAATCAGGAGCTACTGACCTAGTTTTCTAAAAAAAAAAAAAAAAGTTTTTTAATCAATTTATTTATAATTATTTATTACAGTTTATTCACTTTGTATCCTGGCTGTATTCCCCCCCACCCCGTTTCCTCCCAGTCCACCCTCCCTCTTCTCCCCCTGTGCTCCTCCCCTGGATGCTAGGGAAGAGGCTGAATCCTCATTCAGAGGGAAAACAGGATATATATCAGAAGTAGGAGAAGACAGGGAACAATAATGAAGACCTCCACAGGGGTCCTCTGAAAGACTCTACCCATCAGGGTATCGAAGGAGATATTGAGACTCATAGCCAAACTTTGGGCAGAGTGCAGGGAACCTTATGGAAGTAGGGGGTTATAGAAAGACCTGGAGGGGACAGAGCTCTACAAGGAAAGCAAAAAAGCCAAAAGAAACTGGGCCCAGGGTGTCCTTCAGAGACTGATGCACAAACCAAAGACTATGCATGGAGAGGACCTAGACTCTCTGCTCAGAGGAAGCCTATAGGCTGCTCAGTTTTCAAGTGGTTTAGTAAGGGAATCAGGGGTTGTCTCTGACATGAACTCAGTAGCTGGCTCCTTGATTGCCTTCCCCTGGGGGGTGCAGACTTGCCAGGCCACAGAGGAAGATAATGCAACCAGCCTTCATGAAACTTGATAGGGTCAGATAGAAGGGGAGGAGGTCCTCCCCTATTAGTGAAAAAAAAAAAAAGTTTTAAATATGTATTTATTTTATGTATATGAGTGTTTTGCCTTCATGTATCACATGGGTATTGAATGTCCTAGAAGCCAGAAGTAGGTGCCAAAGACCATAGAACTGGGGTTACATATGGTTGTGAACCAGCATGTGGGTGTTAGAAATTGAAGTGGGGTCGTCTGTAAGAGCAACAAGTACTTTTAACTGCTGGGCTGTTTGGGAAGTCTGTACTAATTCAGTCTTTAAACCAAAGTCTTTTTTGCTACTGAACACATTTGTTAGAACATTTGCTGCAAGTGATTCTTGTTGTTTGGCTTCATATAGACACTAAAAACAAAACACAAAACACAAAACAAAAAACAAGAGTAAATGTAAAAAGGAAGACAAATGGGCAGTAATGTACTCATGCACACATGTTGGATAAAGTCAACACTTATCTTCTTACAGTATCTTTCTCAAGCTGTAAAAAGAGCACTGGAACAACATTTGGTAGGAAATATTTACCTTGTTTTATATCAGCACTCTGTGGACTTTCTGACAGATAGCAGTGTGGCAATGGATATGAAGAAAACATTGGCCAAGGATACGGGTCATCCCCCTAAAACCACAACAGCACAGACAACTTGAGGAGTTGGGGTAAGATAGAAAACTTTGGAACATCACTCATTGAAGTTGACTTTTTTTGTTCATAAACATGCTGTGCAATTAATCAAAAGTTATTTGCTGTTATTATCCACTATTCCTAAAAGACAATAAACAAAATGTAACAGAAATTTTAAACAACTTGGACGTATGATAAATTTTTACTGTGACTAGGACTGATAATAATGGATCTTCTTTATGAAAAGAAGAATACAATTTTTAAAAGCCCTGTATTTAATTTTCCTCCACAAAACTATTTTTCTTTTGCCAATCATTTCTTGCTCTTCTTTTCCAGAGTGGCAGTCACAGAAAGTTCTTATCGACAAACATCCTCCATAAAGACCATACATACTGCATATGGGAAAACCTGAGTAAATCACACAACAGTTAAGGATTATGAAGAGAAAGACTTCAAAATTCAAACCTCAAGGACACATAGAACAATGACAAGTATGTAATAAAACCATAATCTACAGCTCCTGGACACTCACCAGCAACTCTTGAGTTCTTGAAGACAGCACTACTATTTTATTTTGAATGTGTTTACCTGTTTTGTAAAGTTTGTCAAGCAGCAAACATGGAATACTAGTATGTCGGCACTTGGAAAATGTTGCTTAGTGTCTTTTCAGTTGGATACTTAGCTTTAAAACATGTCAAAACTTTGCACTCACCTTCTCAAGCATTCTTGGTGGCAAATTCCGCTCTAAGGGCCCACCAATGAGATTAATCCTTACAAGAACATGATTTCTCTCTACTGATAATGCATCAATTATAAAGTCCCTGCAAGAGAATTCAAATCAATTCCGCTGTCTTCTTAACTGAATATGGTTTGATTTTTCCATCAAGAAACACATTTACACAGAGAGAATCAAAAAAGAATCTGCAAAACACACTTGTCATCAGCAGATTTACAATACATAAATCTATATTACTTTATATATACATATATTATCAGTTCTTTGCTAAAGAGGAAATAATTGATGGATATGTAGTTGACAAGAGGTTAGTGAAATTAATAAGAGTATTTCCTTGACAAATGACCCTGTACTTACAGAAGTGAGATAGGGAAACCTATTATTTCTGAAGTGACTACACCATATCTTTACGAGGCTCCTCCTGAACTGGAGATATGGCTCAGCCATTGAAGACTAGGCTGACACCCAAAGAGACAAAGTTTCTCCGATGTTCTAGAGTTAGTGCCACAAGTCTGTGACACACAAGGTGCTACTGATCAATTTCTGATGCTTCTATTGTTTTTTTTTTTCTATATCACACCTCAACATCAAATGAAATACCCACTAACTGTCCATGACCTGGGTAGGAAGTGCACTTCTGAATCACAGACATGAGAGAAATGACAGCAATTAGATTTGTGCACTATAAATGTCAGCCAAATTGAGGTAATGACAAATATGATTTATTGGGGGGGGGGGACTTAAATCTCACTTGGCAAATAACCAGAATTTATGACTATAAACTGACATGTAGGATGATGGGAACAGAATGGCTCTAAGAGAGATGTTAAAACAAGCACTGTAGTCAAAGAGTCACTGTCCAAAGTGATATGAATTCAAAAGCGGTATGACTTCGTGAAAACTAAAGAAAATATACTAAGACAAAAGGAACAAATGTTAAATGTGATACTCTCCAAAAACATGTATCATTATCTTTCTGTGACATTCACGCTTAAATGGCTCTTTGTCGTTTAAATGTAGTTGCTTGGCAGTATGAAAAGAACACAGAAAATTAGTTTCAAATCATTTGTAAGGCAAACTGCTGACAGTATCAGTCTAATGTCACCCTTTTCTGTTTGTTTTGTTTGTTTGTTTGTTTGTTTGTTTTTCCAACCTGTGGTTCTCAGAGGTCTCAAAGGTGTTTTCTTCCTGAGCATGTAGTAACAGGTTGGATAGTTGATACTGAACCTCCAGTAAGAGAAGAGCATCCAGGTCACAGCAAATCACACTTAGTATCCTATACAGAAGAGAAAAGGAACAATCCTGTAACATGCAGTGTGGACAGTCTTAAAATTTCAAAGTGATCCCTAAGACTTACAGTACCAATCTCATAAGAATGTCTACAGAGTCACTTCAAGTTTGTTTTCATTTTCAGATAAGTCTCACTATGCAGCCCAGGTCAGCCGGGAACTTCCTCTGTACCATAGGCTGGTCTCAGACAGCAATCCTCTTGCCTCAGCTTTGCAAGTTCTGGGATTGCAGATTTTGGTACAACTGCATGCTTTACTTATTCAAAGCATACCTGAGCAAATTAAGATTTTTATCAAAAAAAAAAAAAAAAAGCTGTTTGATGGCATTTCTTAGAACTTGCCTACAATGATTCAAAGATTCTGAAACCAAACCAAAGTCCATGACAACAATTTAGAAAATTGTTCCCCTCAGCTTGCAGAAGTCAGCAAATGACCTGCTTTTTAGATTCAATACAGATGGAAGCCAAAGGAAGACTAGATATCTAGTTAAAGACTGAGCTGTTCAAATCCAAAAGCATGGAAAAAGGAAGAAAAAGAACACAATAGACAGTTTTAAACACAGAGCAACCTCAAGATTAGCCAATGGTAACTAGAAAAAATAGTGCAGAAAGGAGTTAAGGAAATGTGCAATGGGTATAACTCTTCTCCTGAGGTCCTGAGTTGAATACTCAGAGCCTATGTAAAAATCAAAAACAAACAAAAGACAGCTCAGTGTGGTTATGCCAGGCCTAGAGAGAGAAAATGAGAATGGCATCCCTGTAAAGACCTTGAGAAGGGCTTTCTTTCTCAAAGAGAGAGCTGCCATATTGAACATGACAGGAGGCCAGAAGAAGAGTGAAATCCCCAATTTTTTTTTTTACTTTTTCAGGCTTGGAGATAACCTAGAACCCCTGCACAGATGTAGCCATGGCAGTTTAGTTTCCAAGTGGGTTACATAGTAATGGGAAGAAGGACTGCCTCTGACATAATCTGATTGGCATGCTCTTTGATCACCTCCCCCTGAGTGGGGAGCAGCCTTACCAGGCCACAGAAGATGACAATGCAGCCACTCCTGATGAGATCTCATAGACTAAGATCAGAAGGAAGGAGAAAAGGACCTCCCCTATAAGTGGACTTGAGAAGAGGCATGCATGAAGAAGGGGAAGGGAGGGTGGGATCGAGAGGGGAGGAGGGAAGAGCTTATGGGGGGATACAAAGTGAATAAACTGTAATTAATAAAAAATTAAAAATGTATATAAAAAGAATTTTATTTGTAATATTTTGGTTAATATTGTCATAGTTAAAATGAATGAAAGTATTTTTTATAGCTAGAAACAACTAAAAAATTAAGAGAATAATGTAAAAAACTGCAATTATAAGGTAGAATAATTCTGGTCACTATTACAGAACAATCTGAAATTAGGTAGGGGTGGATTGTATAAATCAGTTAAGAATATATTATAATTTGGATAAGACAGGGGTTTAAAGCAGGATACCATAAGGATCAACTTAATGAAAGAGGAGTTTCATGTGGAAGACATAAACAGGTCTCATTAATCCTTTGATGCTCATGCCCTTGTGAACATCATGTGCTGAGCACAGATAGCACCTCCCTCTAGCCTGTTGAGTGCATTAAGAGAGTGGGTAGACGTTCTGAATGATATTATGAAATGCAGTGTTATGTGGTTTAGGACCTGTCCCGCCCTGTACATCCTACCTGCCCATTGGGCATGCAGTAGTTGGTGTGTTTGTTAGATAAACTGTTGGGTATCAAAGGACCTGTGCTGAAGCAACACTTACACAGTAACTTAACTGTGGTCATGCACCTAATTTCATCTCCGCACATAAGAATTTCTAATCTTACAATATTACCAGAATAAAGGTCAGTATGGCACAATGGAGTATTTTCAGAAAAGACAATATTGAGATAAATCTTAAAATATACAATTATGATTACTCAATACAGATACTATAATCTCCTATACTTAATTTATGAATAAAATATTTATCATAGTATACAAAAAGTACACTATATATATGCCTTAGTATTATACAAAATTTGAGGTATTCATTGTGGATCCTGGTATGTCGCCCTGTAAATAAGAGAAAAGGAACATAGTAGCAAACTCCAAGGCCAATATATAATCAACTAAAAGTATGATCCTCAATCCTCATTTAGAAAGACAAATGGGATATGCATTGAACGTATGACAGGAGTCTACTGCAGAAAGCATCTGAAAGACTCTACCTAGCAGTGCTCTAAAGTAGATACTAAGACTCATAACCAAACCTTCAGCAGAGTGCAGGGAATCATATGAAAGAAGGGGAGTTTGATGTGGAAAGGATAGGAGCTCCACAAGGACCAAACATATCTTGGCACAGGGTCTTTTCTGAGATGGACACTCAACCAAAGACCATGAGAGGATAAAACCTAGAACCTCTGCTCGGATGTGACCCGTGATAGCTCAGTAATCAATTAGTTTCCCATAGTGAGGGGAACAAGGACTATTTCTAACAGGAACTCAATGACTGGCTCTTTGACCTCCCCACCTCCCAAGGGAGGAGCAGTACTGTTAGGCCACAGAGGAGGACTTTGCAGCCAGTCCTGAAAATACCTGACAAAACGGAGTCATATGAAAGGGGAGGAGGTCCTCCCCTATCAGTGGACTTGGAAAGTAGCAGGGAGGAGATGAGGGAGGAAGGGTGGGATTGGGGAGGGAATGAGGGATACAGCTGGGATACAGAATTAACAAAATGTAACTAATGAGAATAACAAGAAAAATATAAATAAAAATTAAAAAAAGTATGATCCTACCTTTCAATTGATAAGAAGAAATCAACTAGAAATTATGAGGGGAGATTTATATACACATATAGACATATATATGTATGTATATAAATATGTATATATATAAGAATTATGTAGGGAAGCCGATAGGATAATACTTCAAAAACTCAATACACTTACTTATAATAGCGATGATCAATTGAACGTTGCCATGAAAAAAGAAAGCTTGCTAACAATAGCAAATCATATAATAGCTTTAAAATATCAAAAGCACAAGATCAGTATGAAAACAGCTATTAGTATATGACTTAAGGATATAAGCAGTCACAGATCCTATCTTCATGTTAAATTCACCAAAAGTGTGAATTCAATTTAAATATTTATAATCAAAACTTCTTTCACTATAGTAGTGATGAGTTAAACAATTTTAAAGAGTTAATCAAATAATTTATATATATTTTATAACCCAACAGATATTTCTCCCCATCAAGTGGTTACTACTTTCCAAAACTGGGAGAGGTATAGCACACTTCACTTAGTAGTTAACCCCACAAACATACAGTCGCTGCCAACATCTCACCCACAGGAACCAGAAGCAAGGAGGTCAAGGGCCCAGTGTCACGTCAGCTTCACAATCAGTCACATGGGGATGAAGCCACATACATTATATATATGCTACACAAAACACTGTAAGAGAGGGGAGTCCAAGATGGTGGTGACCAGCATGCACCTTATCTGAGGGGCAGAGAATTCCAAACTCTAAAGCTGGTGAGTGGAGGGATAGCTGAAGCCAGAGCATCGACATTGAGGCTTCCTGGGCCAGAGGGGACAACCAAGAGCTGGGACAGTTTGGACCCAAGTCACCCCTGGATATCTCTTGGAATGAGAGTGGTGAATATTCAACCCCCCTGCACTTCCCCTTGCCCAAAGCACGGACCTCCCTGCTCTGTGACTGAGACAGCAGAGGCAGGCATCCCAGTTCTGTGACTGTTAGCTGCTGTACAGGCTTCCCAGGTCCATGCTGGCTACAGGCTGCTGTATGGGCCTCTCAGGTATGCAGCAGCAGCAAGGTGGCGGCTAGCCCAAACAGGAGCCTTCGTGCTTGGTGACTGAGATGGCAGAGGAGGCTACCCCAAGTACAGGTTTCCCTGCCCTGAGGCCAAACAGCGGGCACCACTGAGCTCACAGATCTCCTACACTCTCATTTTCTCCAGCAGGCACAAATCTGAGAGTAGAGAAAAGGAGGACCCTGTCTTTTCCAAGTAAGCCTACAAGCAAGTGAGTAAACCTTTAAGTGAGTGTGTGCAGAGCCCCAGATCCAGGGTCCCTCTACACTAGCAGCCAGACATCAGATCCCTCCCACCCAAATACACAGTGGGTACAAAATAGGGATCCTTGAGACAGGGTTCTCAACACTGAAACACCTGTTCTGTGGGTCTCCCAATGGAAACCAGGCAAACAGTTCCTGGAGCCCAGACAGATCTGAATACCTGGAGCACAGTATGACAAACCTGTAGGCCACTGAGGTATTCAGGGCACCTGCACAAGTACATTGCATCCTCAAACAAAACTGGCTCCCACACCCCTTCCTGCACTTAAGTTCCACATTCCAGGCATCTACACGCTCTAGCAACTTGTCCTTCAAGGCACACTTCCACACACACGACCATGCTTGAGCACATGCACCTGAGACCTTCCTCCATTACCTATAGCTGAAACACCAACATCCACTCTCAAACCGGTGGACCTCTCTCATCTTCCTGAAGAATACTCCAGACACCAGAGAAAGGTGGAACCAGTCTGAAGTACAAACTCCAGGAACAAAAAACGAAGGTTACAAATAAACAGATGAATAGAGTTCAGCTTAAGAACACATCCAACAAAAATCAGGACATCATGGCTTCACCAGCAACCCCCAAAATCAATGGATATTCTATTTGATTGGAAATACAGGAAAATGATCTCAAATCTATGGTTATCCAATTATTAGAGGCACATATGAGGAAATGGACACAACTCTCAAAAAATACAGGCAAATGAAGCCAAACAAATACAGGCACGTGTAGAGGTACAAGTAGTGGCATAGAGAGAAAACAAACAAAAATATAGAAGTTCCTCAAGGAAAGACAGGAATCCACATTCAAACAGATGAAATCAATGGTGCAAGGCATGGAAACAGAACTAGAATCAATAAAGAAAACACAAACTGAGAAAACCCTGGAGCTGGAGAACTTAGAGAAAAGATCAGGAAACACAAAGGTAAGCATCACCAATAGAATACAAGAGATGGAAGAGTATCTCGAGTGCTGAAGATATACTTGAAGAAACTGACAGTTCTCTCACAGAAAAAGTAAAATCCAAAAGGATCCAAACACAAAACATCCAAGAAATCATGGATGCCATGAAAAGATGAAATTTAAGACTAATAGGAATAGATTAAAAAGAAGATTCCAGGCTCCAAGGTCCAGAAAATATATTCAAGAAAATCATAAAATAAAAGTTTCCCAACTTAAAAAAAAAAAGATGTCCATAAACATACAAGAGGCCTACAGAACACCAAATAGACTAGACCACAAAAGAAACTCCTCACACCACATTATAGTCAAAACACTAAATCTATAGAACCAAGAAAAAATATTAAAAACAGGAAGGAAAAAAAGGCCAAGTAACATATAAAGGTAAATCTATCAGAATCACACCGGACTTCTCAACTGAAACTATGAGAACCAGAAGGGGCTGGGTAGATGTTATGTAGACTCTAAGAGACCACAGATACCAACCCAGACTACTATACCCTGCAAAGCTTACAATCAACATAGATGGAGAAAACAAAATATTCCATGACAAAACTAAATTTAAAAATCTCATACAAAAACCAAGGACTATTCATGGAGATAACCTAGAACTCCTGCACAGATGTAGCCCATGGCAGTTCAGTGTCCAAGTGGGTTACATAGTAAAGGAAAGAGGGACTGCCTCTGACATAATCTGATTGGCCTGCTCTTTGATCATCTCCCCCTGAGTGGGGAGCAGCCTTACCAGGCCACAGAAGAGGACAATGCAGTCACTTTTGATGAGAACTGATAGACTAAGATCAGAAAGGAGAGGAGAACCTCCCCTATCAGTGGACTTGGGAAGGAACATGCATGCAGAAAGGGGAGGAAGGGTGGGATGGGGAGGGGAGGAGGGAGGGGCTTATGGGGGGATATAAAATGAATAAAGTGTAATTAATAAAAAATTTTTAAAAAGTTTAAAAAAATGTCTACACAGCAACCCAGCCCTACAGAAGATACTAGAAGGAAACTACAATCCAATGAAAACAACTACACCCAAGAAAACACTGGATATAACTTCAGAACAAAAAATTAAAAGAAAACAAGCATTGAAACATAGTAACACCACCGACTACACAATAAAAGGAACTGACATTCATTGGTCACTATTACCTGTCAAAATCAATGGACTCAATTCTCCAATAAAAAGACAGATTAACAGAATGGTTGAAGAAACAGGATCCAAAATTCTGCTGCATCCATGAAGCACAACTCTGCAACAAAGATAAACACTACCTCAGAATAAAGGGCTAGAAAAGTGTTTTTCAAGCAAATGGACCCAGAAAACAAGCTGGGGTAGTTATCTTGATGTCTAATAAAACAGACTCAACCAAAATTAAACAAAAATAAACGAGGAGAGATACTTCATTCTCATAAAAAAAAAAAATCCACAGGAGGACATCACAGTCCTGAACATCTATGCCACAAATACAAGAGCACCTGCATTTGTAAATGAAACATTATTAAAGCTGAAATCACACATTGATCCCAACACCTTAATAATGGGAGACATACAACATTCCACTTTTACCAAGGGACAGATCATCTAGACAGAAGCTAAATAGGGAAATAATGACACAGAGGTCCTAAATAAAATAGACCTAATAGATGTCTACAGAATTTTTCACCCAAACTCAAAAGGGTATACCTTCTTTTCAGCACCTCGTGAAACCTTCTACAAAATTGACCATGTAGTCGGGCACAAAGCAAATCTCGACAGTATAAGAATCAAAATAATCCCTTGTTTCCTATCATACCACAATGGACTAAAACTAGACCTCAAAAACAGCAGGAATAACAAAAAGCCTACATAAACATGAAAACTCAACAACTCTCTACTCTGACAGCTTGGTCAGGGAAGAAGAGAAAAAAGAAATCAGAGACATCCTAAAATTCAATGAAAATGAAGGCACAACATATCCAATCTTATGGGAAACAATGAAAGAAGTGCTAAAAGGAAGGCACTAAGTGCCTCCAGAAAGAGGTTGGAGACATCTCATACAAGCTATTTAACAGCACACCTAAAAGCCTTAGAGGAAAAGAAAAGGAGCAGACACACACAAGAGGAGTAGACAACTGGAAATAATCAAACTCAAGCTGAAATCAATGAATTAGAAACAATTCAAAGAATCAATAAGACCAAGAACTGGTTCTTTGAGAGAATCAACAAGAGAGACAAACCCTGAGCCAAACTAACTAAAAGACATAGAAAGACTATCCAAATCAGCAAAATCAGAAATGAAAAGGAGAACATAACAACAGACACTGAGGAAATCCAAACAATCATTAGGTCTTACTACAAAAGCCTATATGCCACAAAATTTGAAAATCTAAATGAAATGGACAATTTTCTTGATAGATTCCACTTGCCAAAATTAAATCAATATCAGGTAAATAGATTGAATAGTCCTATATCCCCCATGGAAACAGAAGCAATAATCAAAAGACTACCTTCCAAAAAAAAAAACCTAGGGCCAGATGGTTTCAGCGCAGAATTATATCAGAACTTCAAAGAAGAGCAAACTTCAATTCTCTTTAAAATTTTCCGTAAAATAAAAACAGTAGGAACATTACTAAACTCATTCTATGAAGCTACAGTCACCTTGATACCTAAACCATACAAAGACCCAACAAAAAAAAGAGAACTTCAGACCTATCTCTCTTATGAACATTGATGCAAAAATACTCAATAAAACACTTGCAAACAGAATCCAAGAACACCTAAAAGGTATCATTCACCATGACCAAGTAAGCTTCATCACAGGCATACTAGAGTAATAAGACAATTAGAGTAGAACAATGGGATACAAATCGGAAAGGAAGAAGTCAAAGAATCACTACCAATATTTGCAGATGATATGATAATATACATGAGTGACCCGAAAAATTCAACCAGAGAACTCTTTCAGTGGATAAAGACCTTTAGCAAAGTGGCTGGACACAAATTAACTCCAAAAAATCAGTAGCCATCCTGTATACAAAGGACAAAGGGCAGAGAAAGAAATTAGGGAAACTACACCCTTCATAATAGCCACTAATAACATAAAGTACCTTGGTGTGACTCTAACAATGCAAGTTAAAGACTTGTATGAAAAAAAGTTCAAGCCTCTGAAGAAAGAAATTAAAGAAGGTATCAGAAGATGGAAAGAGCTCCCAGGTTCATGGATCGGTATGAATAACATAGTGAAAATGGCCATCTTGCCATAAGTAATCTACAGATTCAATGCAATTCCCATCAAAATACCAACATAATGCTTGCAGACCTTGAGAGAACAAATCTCAAGTTCACATGGAAAAACAAAAAACCCAAAATTACTAAAACAATCGTGTGCAACAACAGATCGTCTGGAGGTACCTCCATCTCTGTCTGATCTCAAGCTGTACTACAGAGCAATAGTAATGAAAACTGCATGGTACCAACATAGAAACAGAATGACAGATCAATGGAATCAAATAGAAGACAGAGAAATAAATCCACACACCTACAGATACTTGATTTTTTGCAAAGAAGCCAAAATCATACAATGGAAAAAAAAAAAAGACAGCATCTTCAACAAATGGTGCTGGTCTAATTGGATGTCTACAGGTAGAAAAATGCAAATATATCCATAGTTATCATCCTGCACAAAACTAGGGTCCAACTGGATCAAAGTCCTCAACATAAAAGCAGACACACTATACATGTTAGAAGAAAAATTGGGGAAGAGCCGTGAACTCATTGGCACAGGAGACAACTTCCTGAACAGAACATCAACAGCACAGGCTCTAAGATCAACAATCAATAAACTGTACTTCACAAAACTGAAAAACTTCTGAAAGCAATGGATACTGTCTTTAGGAGAAAAAGACAGACTACAGACTGGGAAAGGATCTTTACTAAGCCTATATCTATCAGAGGGCTAATATCCAGAATATATAAAGAACTCAAGAAGTTAAAAAGCAATAAAGCAAGTAATCCAATTAAAAATTGAGTACAGAGCTAAACAGAGAATTCTCAATAGTGGAATATCGAATTGCCAAGAAACACATAAAGAAATGTTCAACATTTTTAGTCAAAAGGGAAATGCAAATCAAAACGACCCTGAGATTTCACCTTACACCCGTTAGAAAGGCTAAGATCAAAAACTCAAGTGACAATACAAGCTGGAGAGGATGTGGAGAAAGGGGAACCCTCCTCTATTGCTGGTGGGAATGTAACCTTGTAAAAACACTTTGAAAATCAATCTCACACTTTCTCAGACAAGTAGGAAGAGTGCCTCCTCAAGATCCAGCAACTGCACTCCTAGGCATATATCCAAAATGTGCTCAAGTACACAACAAGGACATTTAGTCTTCAATGTTTGTAGCAGCTTTATTTGTAATAGCCAGAATCTGGAAACAACCCAGATGTCCCTCAACGGAGGAATGGATACAGAGATTGTGGTACATTTACACAATGGAATACTACTCAGAAATTAAAAAAAAAAAAAGAAATCATGAAATTTGCAGGCAAATGGTGGTCATCCTCAGTGAGATCATCCTCAGTGAGGTATCCTAGAAGCAGAAAGACAGACATAGTATGTACTCACTTATAAGTGGATATTAGACATATAGTATAGGATAAACATACTAAAATCTGTACACCTAAAGAAGCTAAGCAAGAAGGAGAACCCTGGGTAAGATGATCAATCCTCACTCATGGATACTGTCTTTAGGAGAAAATGACAGACTACAGACTGGGAAAGGATCTTTACTAAGCCTATGTCTGTCAGAGGATGAACATCGGAAGAGGGAGAAAACAGGGAACAGGACAGGAGCCTACCACAGAGGGCCTCTGAAAAACTTTACCCAGCAGAGCATCAAAGCAGATACTGAGACTCATGGCCAAACTTTGGGCAGAGTGCAGGGAATCTTACGAAAGAAGTGGGAGACAGAAAGACCTAGAGGGGTCAGGAGCTCTACAAGGAGAGCAAAAGGACCAAAATGTCTGAGCACGGGGGTCTTTTCTGAGACTGAGACTCCAACCCAGGGCCATGCATGGAGACAACCTAGAACCCCTGCATAGATGTAGCCCATGGCAGCTCAGTATTCAAGTGGGTTCCCTAGTAAGGGGAACAGGGACTGTCTCTGACATGAACTCATTGGTTGGCTCTTTTATCACCTCCCACTGATTGGGGAGCAGCCTTGCCAGGCCAGAGAGGAAGACAATGCAGACAGTCCTGATGAGACCTGATAGGCTAAGGTCAGATGGAAGGGGAGAAGGACCTCCTCTATCAGTGGACTTGGAGAGGGGCATGGGAGGAGGTAAGGGAGGAAGGGTGGAATTGGGAGGGAATGAGGGAGGTTGCTACAGCTGGGATTACAATGTGAATAAAGTGTAATTTATAAAAAAAGAAAAAGAAAAAAAAAAACACTGTAAGAATGAAAACAAGTCCATGTAAACCTTTTATAAGGAAAACTATAAAATTTTAATGAGTATAATTAAACAATCCTTAATTAAATGGAGATATACAGTACTTTTAAGATTAAAAAAACTCAATATTATAAGGATGCCAATTCATTCAGTAGTGATTAGAGAATGGATACAATGAGGACTATATACCTAGTAATGGGGTCAGTGTGACAAGCTGATTCTAAATTTTATGTGGCAAGACAAGATCAGAGAGTAGGCAGGATATTTTCTCTTAAAAAAAAAAAAAGGACTTTCCCTACCACTATTTATAACCTATTATAGAGGTATAAAGTAACTAAAACAACTTGATATTCATTCATGAATAAACAAAAAAGTAGTGAATGAAATGGGAAATTTGAAAAGACCTTTGTCTGTCTGAGAATTATGGGACTGCAAGCGCACACACGTGCGTGAACACACACGCACACACGCACGTGTGTGCATATATGATTAATGTCTAACATGTCATGTACATTGTTAACAACGGAGAACACTCTGAATATACCCGTACAGATAACACAGGGCATGTTCATACAATAAAATATTTTATGATATTAAAATTAAACTACAAGTACATGTTATATTAATTTAAGTAACGCTACATAGAAAAAGCCAGACACAACAGGATATATATTTTGTGACATTATTAATTTAAAGCCAGGGAGCAACATTTTAATTGTTGTTTAAGAAATTCATGTTCAGACAATAAAATATTAATAAAAAATTACTCAAAAAAATTAAAATAATAGTAACCATTAGGGGAAAAAGAAGTAGCCATGAGAAAACAAATAAAATAATATTAGCAAATTCTTACTTGATCAGGATTGCATGGGTAACTGTTCTATAACAGTTTATTAAACTGCATGTTTAAATTGTGTTTAATCTTTATATTTCATTAAAAACAGTGTTGTGCTACAGTGGATAGGAAGGAGAGTATATCATTATATCCATAAGAAGTATAAATGTGTTTGTGACACATGGACAGATAAAGAATAATAACTAAGTACATTTAAATGATGATGCACACATATTTTTGCCAGACTTGATATCAACTAATACCATTTGCTACTTAATTATGCATTCATCTAATAAACAAATCTTAATGGCTCACTAATTATACCAGCATATTTGTATAAATCAGCAGATAGACTAAACAGAGAAGGAAACAGAGCTTGAATAAAAGAATATTATTTTTCCAATGTGATATTAAATCTAAGTTCACAAAGCAAATAAGAGTATGCAATTATTTTGGTATTTTGTTTTAAAAATAAAACAAGAAAAATGAATGGAAATTTTGTTTCAAATCTTACATGTGAGATTTACAAGCAAAAAACTGTCAGGTTTGAATCTGTTCAAACCAACTGAAATCATGAAGGAAAAAAAAAATACTTGTTTTACATTTGAAACAACAAGGTTATATTCAGAAGTATTCCTTCAAGGCAAACCTAGTCTACACAGTCAGTTCCAGGACAGCCAATGCTATAAAATGAGAACATGTCAAAACAACAACAAAAATCTTCGAACAAAATTCAACAATTATCTATCTTAAATCCAAAGTCACTGGTAAATCATATAAGTTTTCAGAACTTTTTACAGTGAAAAAAATACAAAATACCATTTAAAGTAAATTTCTATAATTTTATCAACATCAAATTAAACTTAAGTCTTAGAAGGGTGTATATATGAATAGCACTAATATGAGTAGAAAATAGAGGAATTGCTGCCCCACAAAAAATCTTAGCTACCAGTGTATTCTCTATTTCAAACAACACTAATGCACTCAATTTTGAACTTGTGGTCTCTAGGAAGTCAGACAGTCTAGTACACAAAAGAGCTTGTTTGCCTACAAAAAATCTTTTTTTATTTATGATTTTTATTTTTTATATTAATTACAGGTTATTTACTTTGTATTCCAGCTGTAGTTCCCTCTCTTATTCCCTCCAAATCTTACCCTCCCTCCCTCCCTCATCTCCTCCCTGCCCCTCTCTAAGTCCACTGGTAGGGGAGGTCCTTATCCCCTTCCATCTGATCCTATTTTATCAGGTCTTATCAGGATTGGCTGCAATGTCCTCCTCTGTGGCCTAGCAAGGTTGCTCCTCCTTCGGGGGTCTGGGAGGGGGGGAGGTACGGAGGGGAGGTCAAAGAGCTAGCCATTGAGTTCATGTCAGAGACAGTCCCTGTTCCTCTTACTAGGGAAACCCACTTGGATGCTGAGCTGCCATGGGCTATGTCTGAGCAGGGGTTCTAGGTTATATCCATGCATGGTCCTTGGTTGAAAATCTTTAAAAGTATGGCATGAGACTCAATATGGAGAATCCAAGCCCTTTTGTTACTAGGAAAGCATCCAGACAGCTGTGGAAATACCCAGTCAAGTGGCTAGCCTCAACTGAGTTAGGCTTACTGACAACATCCATGAATGGCTTGCTCACCTCACCTACAGTGCTGAAGGCTGAATCCTCATCTCTACTAGACACCTGAATCACCTCTGTGGAACTACTTTGTACATAGTTCTCATCACCATTATGTCTTTTTCTTCCTGGCTCTAGCAAAGGTAGTCCTTTTATAAATAAATACAGAAATACATAAGGCATATTCCATATTAAAACAATCCCAATTTAGGAGCCATATTTGTACCTACTACAAAAAGGGGGAGAAAGAAGTACAGGTGTTAATACACAGCCAAGCAAGAGATTTTTCCTAAGTCTTCCTGTAGAAGCAGAAATCACTCACACATTTAATGTTGCCATCAAAACACTCTGAAACACCTAAAAACAGACATGTGCTTCAGTAAACAAACTTTTCACACACAACCAAGGAATTGGAATTCCTGTCTACTCTCTCCGGTGTTGTTTCCCTATGCCCTGTTATAATACATAATGTATCTTCTCATTATGTGCAATGAAATGTTATCATATAAGCTCCCTTTATAGGAATGGATCAGCATAGGCTATATAACCGCCCTGATGATGTAACAGGGTAACAGTTGTCTCAGCCAAAGCCATCTTTGGTTTTTTCCCCCCCTGCCCTGAAAAGTCCAGTGGGAAAGCGACCAACCATGTTCTATAAATTCAGGGTTGAAATGCCCAGCTAACTGCATGTTCTTTGCTTTTGTTAAATTTCTTACTTGCTTCCCTGTGCAACTGCCAACCTGAGTTTTTCTATATTCTTTGTCAAAAGCAAAAACAAACAAAGAAACACCTCCTGTAATATGCATTCAGGGCTGCTCTGTGAGAAGTGAGTCTCTCCTGGCAGATGCCAGCTTATTACAAACTCACAATTTGAACTTTGGTCCTGCTGCGTGGTATCTGGGTTTTTACCCGATAACAATGACTTGGTCAATATGAGTACCAGAAGGTAGGTGCTTCCACCTGGTAGAGAGAGAAATGCATTTGCTATTCTTTCCAGATTTAGTGCAAGACAGTCTCCTAGTGTGGAATCCTCTAAGAGGCCGTCAAGAAGGGCTATTCTAATGATAACACAATAGTAACTGACGGAGGAGAAAGTAGCTGCCTCTAAATGTTTAACGACTAGAGGCGAAGAGATTCTTAAAAATTGAGAGGCTAACCATCTCAGTAAAACTTCAGTAACTAAAATGCTTCACAAATTGCTAAATCTTCTAGTGCGATATGTAATTTTTGCCTCTTTGAGCTTTGGGAGAAGCAGGTACTGTTTGTACATTGCTCTGAACTTATCAACTCTGCCAGTTGTGTGTGACTCAGGGCAGAAATAAAACCTGGATCCAAGTCAGTCTCCACATCTAACAAGCCCATCATTTGGGCTTTTAACCCAGTAAACTCAACAATAGTCTACATTTCTGTGACAGATTGAGGGTGACAAGCATGTCTGGCAAAATGAACCACAGAAACTGCACACAAACTCCTCAAATCCTGGAGTAATTCCAATTGCTTTTGTTAAAGAAAAAAAAAAGTCCCATTTTGTTCTTATTTTGAGAAAATAACTGCAAGCTCTCACAGGGCCATTCTGTCCATCATCCCTTTTGGGCATCTCACAGGGAGCTGAGGAAAAGGTGACCCATCACAAAAGGGATTATTTTGTCTCCTTTGCAGAGAAAAAAAGCCCTTTACTGAGCATTCACATAAGGGAAAGTCATTCTCTCAGTTGCTTTACTCAGTGTTTGAAATTTTTTATTACAGGGCTCTCTGGCTTACAAGGTTAGATTTATTGCTAAGTTTTCTTTTTCTTTCTTTCTTTTTTCTTCTTTGTGATTTCACGTTAACATTTTTACTTCTGCTACATAAGAAAGGCACTGATTTTTGTAGGGTTAATTTTAAATCCCTCTTCTACTTTACCGGAAGTAAATTTATGACTTCTCAGTTTCCTGTACAATCTTTCAGATCTCTTAAGTATTGGATTATTTTATCTGTAATACCACCCATATTCATAAGAATTACTGTTATGAAAATGCCTATATTGTAAAAAGTAATCTAAAGATGCATGTAACCCCCGTATAAATTCCAATGACCTTCTTCAGAGGAAAAGGAAAAAAAATCCCAAATTCCTTCTGAAAAAAAATAAAAAAAAGACAAAAAAACAAACCTTGAATACCTTAGGAAGCAATACCCAAAACTGACAAATGAAATTTCATAAAATGTAATAGCTTTACATAGCAAAGGAGAAACAACCAAGTGAAAAGATAAGGTACAGAGCTGTAGCTAAGCATCTGCCAGAGATAACATGTATAAGAACTCATAAGAGTCAATACCAAATGAGCAAACCACCCAATAAATTAATGGGCAAATGAAATTATAAGCTTCTAGAGAATGAAAAACAAGTGGCTAACAATAATAAAGGCTAAGGCTGTAGCTCAGATGGTACAGTGGGTGTCTAGCATCCACAAAGCCCTCCATCTGTCAGCAGCACATCAACCAAGTATGGTGACAAAATCCTAGAACTTGGAAAGGTGGAGGCAGGACAATCAGTTCAAGGGCACCTTCAACTACAGAAGGAGTTACAGTCCAACCTAGACTACATGACACCTGTCTTTAAAAAAAAAAAATCCATGAAGAAATATTCAACATCCTTAGCCATAGGGAAATGCAAATCAATGGTACATCAATATTCTATTAATCTGATTGCTGTTATTCAGAAAATAAGTAACAATAAACAATGTTGAAGATACAGGAAAAAGGGAACTCATACTTTGCTGGTGGGAATACAAATTATCCTGCCACCATAGGAATCAGTATGGATGCTCCTCATAAAACTGTAAACAAACTTCCATAAAATCTGGATGTGTCACTCCTAGGAATATACCCCCAAATCAGCAAGCTACAGCAATACTTGCCCATCTGTCGTTATTGCAATAATCACAGTATCCTGTTAGGGTCCAGAAAATGCTGAAAGAATGACCTCAAACTTGAGGAGCATGCACACAACACAGGTGTTTGTTCTGCAGAGACCCAACATGGGGATCACCGTACAGGCAGAATGATGACCCCCCCGCAGATGAGCACACACGCTCTATTTACGGTCAACTAGGAGGATTTCACGGACAGTTGGGTCATCTTTATTGTGATTGGCGCAGATCAGAAGCAAGAATATGAGTGTATCGTCAATGATACACTATCAATGATAGCTAGGGCTTGATTAGGTGCTGGGGGCTCCTTAAACTAGTTCAAATTGGCCCAAACTAGTAGGTGCCTATGGAGGTTAGTGACTTCGATCAGGGAATGGCCTGTGCTGTGAAGGCTACATGACTCTGATCAGGGTTAGGGGCTTCTCTGACCAGTAGCTAAGCAATCTTATCTCCCTATGCCAACTGTCATGGCTGAGCCAGCTTCGTTTTGCTTTTGTTTTGTTGTTTTTTCTTTCCTGTAACTGAAGGTTATCCCCACCCCCCGGCCCCACCGCTGAGGAACAGAAAGCTCAAGCCTGTACTATCCCAGCAAGAAAATGAGGCCTGTCTGAAGTTGGTTTAGCCAGGTCCCTCAATCCAAGTCAAGTAGCCATCCTAGGCAGATGCTCACAAATGAACAGACACGTAATGTGGTATGAATACACAATGTAGAGTAATTAGCTGTGTAAAAAGGAGGAAATTATGGCTTTTATGGATGCAACTAGACATCATGTTAAACAAAATGAGCTAGACCCCAAAAAACAATGTATCAGATGTTTTCTCTTACATGTGGATCCTAAAGTCTATTTAAATTCTCCCAGCACCACCCTCCTCTCTATGAGAGTGTGTGTATATGTGTGTGTGTGAGAGAGAAAGAGGTGGTGGAGGATCAAGGGAGGGAGGCAGAAAGGGAGGGGGAAGAGAGAATGAGACAATCTGAGGAAAGGAAGGAGACTAGCAGGAGTGGGAAGAGGAAGGAAGATGAGGCCTGTGTGGGTGAATATGGTCAAAGCACATGGTCCACTTCAATCAAACCACCTTCATAGAACTCATCCATAAATATAGCAAAGACACCAAGAAAAATTGGGCTTATTCACAGAGAACCCTCTAATTACTTTTGCATTGATCTTCCCTTTTTATTTTCACTTACTTTGTTTTTTGACAATTTTGTATGGGCACATTATGTAATTTAATTACCAGATCCCCTCTTATCTTCCTCTCTTCTCTATCAACCCTCCCTTACACCTACCAGTCCCTTTCTTAGAGTATGACTTTTTGTTTTGTCCTGTGACCCATTTAGTTTAACCAGGTCCACATGTGTGTCTACTGACTCCTACTAGAGTCAGAAGCTTTACTCAACCCATCTTCTTAAATACATCTTGCAATTGAAAGAATCAGACTAACTTTGTAACCTATGTTTCTTTAATTGCCTTATAACTTATATTTTCAAGTTTTAGGCCCATGTTAATTAAAGCCTCTTAGTGCTTCTCCAGAGAGCCAAGGAATGTAAAAGTTCCTGACATTAGCCATCTGTGAGGGCAGAGATAAGAGAACAAGCAGAGATCTCTACTAAATGGAGAGAAAATCACCGGCTGGCGCCTGTGAGATGAGTTTTGTTTGGAAACTGGGCCAAATGGCCCTAATCCTTCTCCTGACCTTTGATCCAAAGCCTGTAACCCCCACTCCTCAGAACAGACACGGGATGAGTTAATCACTCTCCCACCTTTAACTGTGGCTATATCTCATATGGCAGGAAATTCCAAACTGACTTGAAGATCAGATATTTACAACAGGGCTGACCGTTCCTATGAGTGCCCAGAACCAACCAAATATTTTAAAAGTTAAACACCTCATCCAATCCTATCTCCAGGAGATTCCCGCATTTTGTCTTTTAAAAACCTAAGGCCTTTGTCCCCCAGTGCCACTCCTTGCTGACCAGCAGGGGTGACCCCATTGTGCAATGGTAAAAATACACCTCTTGTGATTTTGCAGCGATGATTAGTTTCCTGAGTTCTCTTCATAAATTCTTATATTTAGGCTCATGCTGGGCCTAACACAATAAATGTACTGGAGCCTTGACCATCCTTCCCAGTCATCAGCCATGGCCCCATAAAGTTACAAAAACCAATGCCTAAGCTTATCTTTCCAGACAACATAAATGAGTAGATACTGTATTTTAAACTTCCCTCTTGGAAATCTATGTGCTCAAGTCAAAAGAGCAGCAGTTGAACATGGGTACCGAGTAGAAGCTAGACTTAGTACTTTTTTTTTCTGTAGTGGGAGAAAAATTCACATGCACTAGAGAGTATGCTGCACATATAATTCATATGTTCATAAAATCTGCTGTGTTCTTAGAGTCAGTTTAACCTTTTCTTACAAATGGGCCACTTTCTTTTGATAGGAGAGTGAAATGTGCACAAATAATTGAAGATCCGATTATATTTCTGACAGCTTCCCCCTTTTCCCAGCCTTCTCCAAGAAGAAAGTGAGCAGACCAAGAAAAGTATAAATACGAAGTACTCTAAGTTCGGAATGAATAGCCTTTAAATGGGATAACGCAACTTTTAAAAAGATCACTATGAAGGATTTAAAGGAAACAGGCTTGAGCTCTCAGCTGCAGCAGGATACTCGCTGGCTGAGAGCCATTACAGAGGAGAAAGGAACCTTATAGCTCTGGAGAGTGTTTATAGCTCAAAAGCTCTTGGCAGGTAGAGGTGCCAGCTGAGAGCAGGCCCTTGCAGAGCAAGTCTGCAAGTCAGGGGTAGCAGGTCACCTTGAGGCCTGGAGCTGTGGGATAGGTCATGGGGTGGGGCCACAGGTCTTAGAGGCTGGAAGCAGTGCTCACAGAGGCAAATGTCCTTCGGCAGCTCTGCTGGCTACCTTTAGGTCAACTCAGTACCAACTATAGTCATTTTGGATGAGGAAACCCCAATTGTGAAAATGCCTTAGGCAGACTGGCCTGAGGACAAGCCTGGCGTGCATTTTGATTGATGTTTGATGTGGGAGGGTCTAAGTCACTAGGGGCGGTGCCAACCCTTGGGCTGTAGCCATTTTCTCCAAGTTGAAATATCCGCTCCTGGAAGGAGGAGTGGGGCGCTAGAGATTCAGGAAACAGACCAGAGAAATCCCGTGAAAACTGAAACTAGCAAGATTCTCAAGGTCCCCAGCCCCTCTCCTCCAAGGCTGCAAAAGCAGTCCACAGCTGGGGTGAGAAGGGACTGCGGTTGGCTAGGAGCCCCGTGAAGAACAGCAGAGGTACAGCTTTCCCGAATCCTAACCTATGCCTAGAAAGGCTTTCCAGAGACTCGGACTGACCTCGCCCCACCCCCTGTCCTCCCACCCCACCCTGCACCCAGCGACTGGATTTGCCAAGCAGGACTTTGGTGGACTCTGATCTGTTTTCAGTGCCCTCTCTGGGCTGAATCGATGACACCTATGCTTCTCTAGAAAAGTCGCAGGACAAAAAGGTCTTGAGTGGTATTCTAGAGTACCTCTGCCATATGTAGAAATTTAGAGGTCTCCTCATAGCACTGAACAGTAAGGTAACTGCTGGCTGTAGGGAGAGACCATAGTTATCTATGCCATGAAGGAGAAAATGGCGAGGGTCTAGAGAACACCCTTAGCAACTCCTAAGAATACCCACCTAGCACCAAAATCCAATGCAAGATTAATGCACCCACAAAAATACAGCTATAGATACAGACCTGGAGATTAGATATAGAATCACATAAGTAGCCTAGACTGATTGGAAGCAAAAGAAGGTGTAATGTGCTTGTCTCTGTAAGATAAAGATTTCTACAGTAATCATTATTCTTTCTTTCCCTCACTATCTCTCTTCTCATCTAAGGTACTGATTTTTATGATTTGGACTACGTGTTTATATACATGGAGATTATAAATGAACTAAGAAAAAAAACTGGAATTCACCTGTAGGTAAGGACTTGGTAAACCACTTAAACAAAAAGTAATGTCACTGCTATTACTTTCATTTGGGGGTTTAGCGCACTTAGACTTAAATGACTCAAACTATTGTAAGTATTTGGCGATTTGTGACAAGAGCTACTATAAATATTAGATGCTATTATTAAAGATACTATATTTTTGTGACAATAAACTTCACATAATCTTCATAAAAATTACTGACAGATACCTATTGAAAAAACAAAGCAGAAAAGTGAATTTTAGAAATTCTCAAAAAAAAAAAAATAGGAAGGAAATGGAAATCCCTCTATAGTGGCAGTGAACTGCCTTATCTCAGACATTTGTAAAAAGTGAACTTGACAAACTATGTAAATCCACAGTGGCCTGGCCAGGGGAGAGGCCTCATGGACTCTGAAGGCAAACTAACTTGGACTGAACTGATCTCACAGACATCTCAGACTTCACCATCGCTTCTCATTTGATCTCATTTTGAAAAGTGTCTCTAATCTCTAGTGTTTCTATATCTTGTAAACCCAAGAAATTATTTCTGAGTCCCCCCACCAAATGCTATGTAACTATATTCCGGCCCCATTCAATCAGTTACTAAATCATTTTTGGTTTTACAACTCTCAGAATTTCACTGTGGAAGCCTTTATCATATTCTCATTAGCTTCTGCTCCCATACCTTTTCTCATCTAGAAAATGGCTCCATCCACACAGGGGAGGGATCCAGAAAATAGGACGGTACATATGATGGCTATATTGATTATGAACTTAGCAGATTCTAGAGTCACGGAGGATACAAACTTCTGGCCATATCTATAAAGGACTTTCTAGACTTTCTAGACTGGGTTGGGTGGGAAAACCCACCTTAAAGTGAGCTATACTATTCTATAGATTGGGGTCCCACATACGTAAAAAAGAAAAGGGGAACTGTGCAGCAGTGTCCATAACATTGCTTCCTGAAGCAATGTAAGCAGCTACTACAGTACCACTCCTGCTGCCGTATCATCTGCCATGGTGGATGGTACCTTCAAACTGTGGCCAGGAGAATCCATTCTTTAGATTGTTTCTATCAGGAGTTTGTTATGTCACTGCAATAGGAGAAGTCATTAATGCAGTGATGTGTGAGCATACGTGCCTGTGCCGTGTGTGTGTGTGTGTGTGTGTGTGTGTGTGTGTTACCAGGATAATGGTAATGAGAACCTCTGTAATGCATTGGGTTGGGAATTACAGGTACTGGAACCAGAGAGCTCAGCTTTACAAGATTACTAATATCATCTGAAGTAAACAGTTCACTTTTTCCATGTCCTACTTTTGTCAGCTATTTTTCAAAGAAATCTGAAAATAACTACTTTAGGGGTAGTATCTTATTGTTCCAAAATAAAATAACTTAAATTAGAACCAGTGCATATGCTTATATCTTCATGGCATATGAAGTATCAGGGAAGGAATGGTTTATGTTTTAGAATAATCTCAAGACACCTGAGTAGAAGATATATACAAAAAAAAAAAAAAAAAGCAACTACAAAAATCATACAGGTAATAAAGGAAAATCAAGTTGTAGGAAGAATAATACAGCCATCCTGTACAGCTACTTAACCCATCAATGAAAAATATTTATACAAATATGATAACAAGGCTTCAAGCATGATCTAATCAAGAAAGTAATAAAAACTATAGTGAAGGAGGCAGAGCAGAGGAAATCTAAATTCTAAGCATCTAACTCCCTAAAACCAGAGACAAAAATTCTGAAATTGAAACATCAAGCCAGCGTTATAAATACAATATGTAAAGACCTAAATATAAGTTCCAAAGGAAATAATTCAATGAGTGGAAATCAGGAGCTTCTCCAGGGTGGGATATGGGAGTAGGAAGGGAAGGGCGAAGGATTAGTTGTCATCCTAAAAGCTTTCTCATACTAGCTCATTTTTTAAAGTATTTGAATTATTACTTAATGAAAATAAATGAAAACTAGTGCTTAGTCAACATCACACAGACAAGTGGTTCTGACCCTGCCCAGTGCTCAACCCTGCAATACAGTTCCTCATGTTGTGGTGACCCACCCACCCTAAACCAAAAGTTATTTAAGGTGCTACCTCTTAACTGTAATTTTGCTTCTTTTATGAATTTTAATGTAAATATTTTTGGAGATAGAGGTTTACCCACAGGTTGAGAGCTGATATAGACTGTAAAATAATATGTTTTCTATGTGTTCTGTCAAAACAAGAACAGGCTCTTCAGGGAAAAGAAAATTTATATACAAAAGCTCTTTGCTTTTGTTCAGATGGAACAAAACAACAAATGAATGCTCTAAGCTCTAGATTACATTTTAAAGAGTTCTTTGCACCTTCCTGAATTTTATCCTTAATGCAATACTGAATAGGTTAGTTTTTGTTTCAGACCATTTACAGACAAGACAAAGGCATATAAACTGTTTACACCCCAAACAAGTTTTTCTTGTTTACATTATAAAGCTGAAATAAAGTTCTTCCTGGTTGAAAGACTGAGAACCTTGGAAACTGGACCTACCAAAGTGAAGGTGCTCTTAGGAAAAACTGAAAAAATCAAAATATACTGTCAGAAATTTAGAGCGAAGAACTATACCGATCCAGACTGGGGTCCGATCCAGACTCCTAAGACTTTCAGAATTAGCTTGAAAATAACATTATTATTAATTTGATTGAACTGATGACATTTTATGAATCATGTTATATATGTATATTAAAATCACAAATATACCAACTAAGGTTTTCATATAGACAATCAAAAGCTGTTCTCAACAGGTTTCCTTTGACAGTCATAGTAATTTATAAGCGTCTGGTTTATCATTATAGTGCTACATACAACTAAAGAATGTACCAATGTTTATCAGCAGATGCCAATATTTCTTTGTGTATGCTCTGATAGTCACAGTTAGCATAGCCTACCTCTGATCAAAACAATAGCCCAAGAAGAGACTGTTTTAATATAGTTGTGATATAAGGCAAATCAGCCCCCACCACCCACGTTTTAAGTCCCTATGGTATGCCCCTGTCAACACTGACTCCAGAAGCCTTCTGCACACTAACTAGGCCAGAATGCTGAGGCTCAGTGATATATTTTTATACACAACTACCAAGGAAGACTGTCTGCCTCGTACACAAAGGGAGCCTACTAAACTAGCATAGGAAAAGCTGAAGATTAACACTACCACACATCACCTAAGTTCTCTTTCTCCTGATGCCGTACACTCACTAGTCTCACACATCCCCCATTCCCATTTCACCCTACATCCGGGAGCAGGCTCAAGCCCCTTCTCTCTCTCTCTTCCACTTTCTCCTGCTTTAATTCATTTTTAACAATAACTTAACTGTTATTGGCGCACCATCATAAATCCTATAAAGCATGCCTTACCGAACTCTAATCAAATACTGTGGAATATATGTATCAAATAAATGCACATCTGTATGTTACGTGTACTTGTGTGTGCAGACATATCTTACTTAACCACATTCCATTCCTTGGAAATGGAAGTTTTCCTCCCACACCATTGGAGAAAACTCCCTACCTTCCTGAGAGCCAAACCCAAAAGTGGGACACACGTTATAAAAAGAGCAGCCGTGCACACCAACCACGCACACAAGTCTGGAGCTTCAAGTTTTCAGTATTTACAGAGCATCTCTGGTAGAAAAAGGAATGGGGCAGGGGCAGCTCGCCACTGGGATTCTGCATGAGCCCTGAAGTGGGAGGGGATGATTTGGGGGGTCTTCTCACCAAATGGAGATCTGAGTTACAGAAAGGCTCTGGGGCCTCTGCAGCTGCGCTTTAATTTGGGCTTTTGTAAATATACAACTTTACAAAATATTTAAACATAAATAGGAGCATGCTGAATTTACATCTTTTTGTTATGTATATGTATTGATGAATTTACATATTTTGCAAATCTGAATGTTCAACAGAAGCAGTGTGTGTGTGCTCAAAGCAATGCTTAAGCCTGGGAACACAGACACAGGGTTATTAAAGAGCCAATCATTGACAGGTGAAGTGGAACACATCTGTAATGCCCAACACCTGGCAGTGAAGGCAGGTGCTGGCTAGCCTGGGGTACGTAGCAAGTCTGCTGTATCAGAAAACACACACACACACACACACACACAGACACAAACTAACTAACTAACTAAATAAATAGGTAGGCAGGTAAATAAATAAATAAATAAATAATAAGAGCAGACAAAAACCCAGAACTACTCATTAAAGCTACTGAACAAGGAATTGACAGAGGACTGAAGACTTATCTCTACAAAAGTCTTCTAACTGAAAAATTAAAAAGGTAGATGGTAAAGGAGAAAAAGAATTGGCAAAGTGACAAAAAATAAATCCCCAATAGAAAGAACACAAAAGACACACACAAAAAAAGAATATCTAATCAGGCATAGTGCTTAGTTGAGACTCAAGTATTTTCTGAATCAGTGAACAACTGAATGAAAGCAATAAATTTCATCAAGTTTGCATAATGCAGTCACAAACTATGAGACATATAAAGGAAGAGGGTAGATAAAAATGTAGTTGGAAAATGTGCCCATTCTTTAACATCACCAACACCAATTCTAAGAATTTGTTGTAAAACAAAAATTATAGTTGTCCACAGATTTATCTTCAGGTTTTAATTAAAATTTTCATAAATTCTTTTATAAACATGAAACATTTATTTACTGATTAATCAATTAGCAAAAGATGGTCATTTAAATTTACAAAGAAGAAAAAGTACTGGGTGTGAATATGAGAATGTGTGAATTAAGCACGTACATACATTTTAAAAATGAGGAATTTATAGTCAAGATTATATACTAATTCCTGATATTAAAAATATTTTTCATAAGGTTATTTAACTATGTCTCAGTACTAAGTTAATCGGATTTAACTAGCAACTGGGATCCTGGGAATACATAATTAGGTGGGTTGATGGATTAAACACCTAACTGTGTTTATTATCTGTTAAAATAAAATCTCTAATCTAAATTTATTTCTAAAATCAGCACTCTACTCTTTTATCCTAAAGTCATAAAGGGGTTGGTCCTTAAGAAAAACGGAATTTCAGTTCCACTCAGAAAAGTGCTGAGCTTCCAGCCTGACCCCGCCAGGGCGCGAGTGCTGTGCAGATCTGAGATCGTCACATTGTTGCCGGGGAAAAGATAAAACTGGCAGAAAGTTCCAGACTCTCTGCTCCATTTGAGTGGCTGAGACGGGAGGTGGCAGCCTAAAGCCTCCGGCTCCGGGGAGCAGATGAAGTCTCAGGTTACAGTGCGAACCCGGCAGAGCGGCGGCAGCCCCGCCTGAGGAGCCCAGGCTGGAGGGGAAAGCGCTGCGGGCAGTCGGGAAGGCTGGCCATGAACACCGCCCCGGGCTGCGGCCCTAAGGACGACGGTGACGAGAAGGACGAGGACGTGAGTGAACAGGGTGATGGAGACCAAAAGCCTAAAGGCAGACGGGAGCTGGAGCCGCACTCGAGGAGGGAGCCGGACGAAAGGGCCGTCCGCATCCCCATCCCGGAAGTGCTCCAGCAGCGGCTGGCGGACGACTGTTACTACATCAACCGCAGGCGGCGGTTGGTGCGGCTGCCTTGCCAGACCAACGTGGGGGCCATCCTCGAGTGCTACGTGCGCCACTTCTCGGCGGGCGCGCTGGCCTCGGGGGACCGCCGGCCGCAGCCCCCGCGCGCCGCGCCCGAGAGGAGTGTGGGCCTGTGCAGGGAGATGGCGGACGGGCTGCGCATCACCTTCGACCACGCGCTCCCCTTGGTGCTGCTCTACCCCCAGGAACAGGCCCAGTATGAAATGGTGACTTCCTCCACCTTCTTCTTCCCCACGGAGGAGAGGGCCACCGATGCTGGCAGGAGCCAGGAGGCGCCCTGGCCCGGCCCGGCTACACCTCAGCCCTCGGAGAGCCAGCCCGCGGCCGGGCCCACCGCCCCCAAGAGGCGCAAGGCGGAGGCGGAGGCTCTGCGGGCTCCCAGGCGGTCCACGCGCCACAGTGGCCATGGCCACTGGCCATCTGATGACCGGGTCTCACCTCAGGGCAAGCGCAGTGTGCCCAAGCTGTTCCCGCACTTGCAAAGGACACCTGTGCACGGCTCAGCACTCTCCCCCATTCCTCTGACTCCAGGGAAGGAAGGGAATGCTCTGTTCGCTGGCTTTGAAGGGACAACTGAGGAAATAAATGAGATCTTGTCCTGGAAGCTTGTGCCAGACAACTACCCCCCAGGACACCAGCCACCTCCCCCCTCCTACATTTATGGGGCCCAACATTTACTGCGACTGTTTGTGAAACTTCCAGAGATTCTTGGAAAGATGTCTTTCTCCGAGAGGAATCTGAAGGCATTACTGAAGCACCTGGATCTCTTTCTGAGATTCTTAGCAGAGTACCAGGCCGACTTCTTCCTGGAGTCAGCTTATGTCTCTGCCTGTGAGGCGCACTATAGCAGCAAGAACCCCAGGACAATCTGTTAAAGTTTTGATGGCTCTGTAAGCACAGCTGCTCCACCAAGTTTTGTGTTTTGTGTTGTAGGTGGGCCCACCTTGCCAGAGAGTGGGCAGACTTGGGTACTTGAGTTGGTCACATACTGTAGTTATTTTTGTTAAGAATTACTTCCTGAGCTGTGGGTGGGTGTCATGCCTGGAGGGAGGTTAGTTGCTTATTTAGAAAACAACAACAAGATGCTATCGCACAGGCTTGTGTGATAGCAGAAGCAGCACTGCTGTGTTCAAAGGGAACATTCATTAAAGTATACATAGGCTAGGCTGGTAGACATCACAGGACATTGTTAGCAACAGCCATGTTGTTTAGTTTTCTCCATATCCAGCAAAATGTTTCTGAAGACTCTTCTAATGTGATGAGATTGGAGGACTCTGTTCAGCACATACGAGTTCATATTTGGACACTTGGCAATCTCAAATTATTTTAGGGGAAAATAAATATTGACAGCAAGAGAGAATTTGCAACTACAGAATTTGTAAACGTTTTCTTTCTGTGAAACATTCTTGGTGATATAAATAAAGCATTTGTGTCTTGTTTGAAAACAACTAAGTATTTATAATGCTTCACTATTCTTATACAAAATTTGCTATTGACGGATAGATGTAAAATAAAAAGAAAACCAATAACGCGTAAGCTGTTGAACAAAGTAGATTCCCTAGTTTTGTTTTGAAGAGAACTGACATAATTTGATATTAGATATTACAGTCTTAATATGAGCAAAGGACACAAAGTTTAGGAGAATTACATTAACAGTTTACACTATGTTAAGTTTAGATGTATACTTAATTACTATGAAAGATATGAATCTAAAAAAACAATTTTACAGACTAAAATTTAATTTGCAATCTGATATAATGAAAACAATACCAAATGATGCTGTAATTTTTCTTTACCATGAAATAAGCAGTTTTATATTGAAATAAGACATCCTAAGAAAAACATAGTTCTCTAAATACTACAGATGGCTAAAACTAAATTGCTAAGCCTTGAGAAAGATTAAAGTTTTCAGGCAATTCTATTAATTGACCAATAGCTCTTACAAATAAATATTTTAGAAAGTGTTTGAGCAACTGGGTAGACAAGTAAAGTTCAGAATCAATCTCTGAGAGTAACCTTAAAGGCAAGGGTCACACAGGGAAGGGGCTGGGGCCTACTGTCTGTCACTAAGCTTTGCCTTCAGGACATTTTGTGTGTGCAGGGCAAAGTGAAGACACTATGGAAGCCATAGGCAGTAATTAATGAGCAGGGTGCTTCAGGGAGGTGGGAGTCTGCCTTCCTCAGAGTATTAGTTAACAAATAAGAACCAATGTACACACGAGGAGGGCACAGAATATAGAAAGCCCTCCAAATGTGTCTAGCTCCGATTTTCATAATGGGAAAAGGAAAGGAGGCTTAATATCAATGTTTCTTTTCTGCATTAATTACCTCAGCATTTTCTTAATTTATGAAGCCTCTCAGTAGACAATGGGGTTGGAGAGAGTAATAACCATGTCATATCTCCTTGCCATTGATAACCTTCATCTTGTACACAACACAGCTCTTCAAGTGTTCAGTAACCAGAGGCAGAATACACAAAATGGAAAAGAGTAATTTTTATTATTTTATCTCGTGTATGGGTGTTTTATATATATGTCCATATATATAATATATACATATTACATATAAATTATATAAATATAATATGTATATTTGGATGGATCTGTGCATCATGTGCATGTACTGCCCAGTGCCCACGAAGGCCAGAAGAAGACATTAGATTGCCAAGAACTGGAGTTACAGGTGGTTATGATCTACAATGTTGGTGCTGAAAATTGAACCCAGGTCTTCTGGAAAATCAGCCCATGCCCTTAACCCATTAGCTAACCTTTCTAGACCCCAAAATGGAAAATTTGAAATTACACATAATTACTCAGGAGACTGAGGCAGGTGGATTGCTGTGAGTTTGACACCAGCCTAGTCTACATAGAGAGACCCTTTATTAAAAAAAAAAAAAAACAATAATAATAACTATGTTTATATATAAAAGACACTATACTGAGAAACTCCTATCACTCCGATCAGCTTAATCCCTCTCAGATAAAGAAAGGTTGGCCTCTGATTCATGAAAGCAAGGTCAAAAGTAGGCAAAGCAGCTAACTTCTAACATAGTGGTGGGAGAGGAGAGGCTCATGGTCCATACTATCATTTAGGTGTAGGTTGAACACACTGCCCAAGGATTAATTTTGTAGTAGCTTGATAAGTGGTAGAACGTTTAAAGGTAGGGACTAGAGTAAGGTGATTAATTCAATGCGATGTCACCTTCAAAACTGAGTTCCCCACAGGCCCTTTCAGTTCCCATCAGACCCTGGTCAGTTTTATTGTAATAATTGTAATAAAAAGAACGAGTCTGGTTCAGAATCCCTCCAGCTTTGTTCCTGCCACATGAACTCTGAACAGCTGGAGCTTGTGGCTTGGACAAGAGTGCCATACTGTTCAGATCTTCCAGCCATAAGATTCTCGGAGCAAAGAAGATGCTTCATAATTACCCACCTCAGGGATTTTGTTACAACAACATAAAACAGACTAAGACAGAGACAAGAGAAGCAGGAGGCCAGTGGATGCATTAATGTCTTCATCATTCATAGCAGAGCCAATCAATCCTGTCTCAAAATGAAATATAATGGTCAAATCTCTTGAAGGATTTTACATAATCTTATTTCTTAACCTTACAAGGATCCTGAAGAAAGCACTTACTGAAGTGAGAAAAAAAGTTATTTGAAATTCAGCAATTTCTTCCTTCTCGCTAGGGTGTCTTTAACTTCCAGTAGAATTCAGTTAGAATTTAAAGTGGCACTCTTGATTCCATCTTCATAGCTGAATTTATTTCTACATATGCATACTGCTGCCTGCATGTGCATACAGTAATGTCTAGAATAATTTACTTCAGTGTTAATAATGACACTGTGAATTAAGAGGAATTTCACTTAATTTATTATACTTAATTTCCCATATTGGTTAATTTATTTATAATAAAGATAAATTACTGTTTGAAAAACAATGAAAAAATAAGATAACTTTCAAACTAAAGCAACTAAAGAGATGGATGAGCTGCTTAATGAGACAGAAACAAAAGATTCATTTTGTTTACTTTTATGGGAGGAATAGGAGGGCCTAGAGTTCAATTTTTGATATATTAAATCTTATACTGTGGCTGTAAGAAGGAAAGATCCAAGTAAAATTCCAAGACACAAAGAGGCAGAAGTTTCAGGCCCAATGGGAAGCCAAGGTCTGCCACAAGAGACCTGTGAACCCTAATCAGTGGATGGAACTGACTTCAACCATTTCCTTCAAAGGGACAACTGAATGAGACAATGAAAATGTATCAAAATAAGTTTATGATTATGATGGTTCACATTCACTCTCAACTTGGCAGGCTCTAGAATCTCTCAAGAGATGAGCCTATGAGCATGCCCGGGATGGGTTTTCTAGACTGTGTTCACTGACATTTAGACACTCTCTGTTTCCACAGGCTGGAGGTTCACTCATAAAAAGCAGACAGCCACCTGAACAGCAGCATTCATCTTTCTCTGCTCCCTAGCTGAAAAGATGAACAGTTGTCTCAAGCCCTGACACGACGCCTTTCCCAAAGACATTCTTTCCCAAAGAACGTGCCCTAAAACTGTGATCCAAACTCAATCCTTCTTCCCTTGTTTCTGTCAGGTATTTTGTTACAGCCAAGGAGAAAAATAATGAATTCAATTATTAAAACAAAACAAAACCAAAAAAAGCTGGAGAGATGGCACAGTAGTTAGAACTGAATGTGCTTGCGGAGGACCTGAACCAGCATACCCACAAACATCTGAAATTCCAGTGACAAGGGATTTGACACCCTCGGTTAGCCTCCTAATCCACTGCACACATACAGTGCTGCATACATTTATGCAGGTATATGCGCACAGGCACAACATAAATAATTTTTAATGTTTAAAAGAGCAAAACACTAATTAAAAAAAAAAAAACCTCTCAAAAAGCCCAATGTTAACATGCAAACTTTTTTCTACGTCCAGTACTTTTTCTGAGGACCAAGGCTGTAACGTAGGGAACTGCTCTGCAGTGTGGAGAAGACTGCTGGCCTGGCACCATTTGTTTCATAGTGAAACATTAAAGAGAATAGAGCCAGTCAAGTAGTAAAACACACAAAGCGTTATTTGTTAGCACTGTGACTATCAAGTTTTGACATGGTTCATATGTAATTCTCACATCCCTGTAAGGATGCTGATGTGAGTGTCCTGCGTTTTCCAGCTGTGTGACTGCAGCTCCACCTCACACACATATACAGTCATGAGGGCCCAGGATGCAGCCTATATGAAACCACCACTCTATCTATGAGCAAGGCCATGACAGTACACTTTCTAAAAGACAAATGACTCCATTTGTATAGTGTAAGAAAGGACACAGAAAGCACTTTATTGCAAGCTTTCATTTTTATATTCTTTTATATAACAACAAAATTCTAGGAATCTTTTTCCTTAAGAAGAGTTGGAGAAAATATCACAAAAAAAAAAAAAAATGTAAGGTAGCGGGAGAGGGTGAGGAAAAGGTGGGAACACAGCTTAGGAGGTGAAGCCACCAAGCCTGATTATCTGAGTTTCATCCAACAGAACCAATTCTCACAAACTGTCCCCTGACCCCCACACACGTCATAGTATATACGAACCCACGCACTAAATAAATACACATAAACTTTAAAAGAAATATACAGGAATGAAAAGGTATTTCCTTAGCATATAATAAGAAACTAAAATCTATCTACAATTACTCAAAATACAAAAGAATTCTATTCAAATTTTTTTTTCCAAATCTACAATCCCCTGTTTCTTCTTGCTATGTGATGTCCCAAATCAAAAGTTAAATTTTAATGTGAAAACGCGATTTGAGATAAAGGGCACAATATCCAAAAAACTTTGATAGCTGCAGCTATTTAACATCTTCTAACAAAGTCAAAAAACTTAGCTATTAATGAAATGAATAGCAAAAGTAAGAAGGTAAAGGTCTAGAGCTATGAAACACACTTCTAGCAGAGAGGACTATTTTTAGAAGGACATACTCTATATTTCTTAGGCAGCACATTATCACTGGCCTTCTTCAAGCCTAAGAAAGCTACTTTGCTACTACCAAGGAAAATCATGAACCCATCAAAACAAAAATTCTCTTTAATTCAGCTGCTTTTCAAGGCAGTCATGTTTTTGGTGGGAAGGCAAGCTACACATACACATATGAGCAAAATACTGAGGATTCCTCAGTCTCTGTATCCCTGCCAAATCTGCACTCTTCTCCTTTTGAACTAAATAAAATGTCAAGGAGTATGAACTTAACCAGGAAGTTTTCAGCCTCGAGGATTAATGATCAATACCATGGATCAAAATCTGGGTCTCAAGATCAACAATCCATGTCTAGTCCTGTTCAAGCCTTTATCATGGCAAGGGTCTAATCACAAACCAGCCGAGAGAATCTTCCTGTGACTCCTAAGAAAACTCAACGAAAACAGTCCTTGATGTGACCCTGTACACTGAGCAGAGGTGACAGCCACTAATGATACAGAACCTAAACTCAGACAAAGGCTCCAGTAGCAAAACCAAAATGCTATCACTTGCTTTTATTATAATGTGATAGAATGACAGGCTATCTTCAAATACGATCTTTAAATTAACCCATTCAAGCACGTTTTAGAAATATATAGAATCCGGCTGTGGAGATGGATCAGTGGATAAAGTGCTTGTTGTACAAACATGAGGAGCTGAGCCTGATCCCAAGTAGTCACACAGAGGTCAGGCACTCTCCTGCAGCCTCAGTGCAGTCAGACAGAGACAGGCAGATTCCCCAGATCTCACTGGCCAGCCAACCATCTCAACCTGTGAGGTTTAGGTCTACTGACAGATGCTGTCTCAATAAAGAAGAAAGCAACTGAGAAGGACATGTGACGTCAAACTTACCTCCGTATGCACATGTGCCACCTCCCACACACGTACATTCATAACATAGTCACACAAAATGTATAAAGAAAAAATGCTTAATTCCTGCAATTTGTAAAATATTCTTAAATTTAGTAGCTTACCTTAGACCAAAGATGTGTGATTGTTCATAATTCAGTAAAGAACGAATCTTAGCTTCAGAGTTCAAAATGATAAGCCTATCGATTATATCCTAAAAATAACAAAGAAACACTGAGATTCGACTTAACACAAGCTATTCAAATTGATTAAAGCAATAAATATCCATTTAGATTTGTGACTCTAAAATGTGGACTCACACTGGAACTAGCTGGAAGTCATGATGAGTTGGGGTCAGAGCTGCCCGGACCCATCCTAGAGTTTGTGAACTTAGTGGCCTATACGAGGCCTAAGCATTATGTGGCAAAAGTTTCTAAACTGAGTTCAATTTTCACCCCCAAAGAGAGAACCATAATGTATACACCTAACTTTCAAACTGGCAAGCAGACTGTATGTTCAATAAAATAATGATAGAAGTACCCGAAATATAAACTACTCTTATAAGCAAATATAAAATCTAAATATAAAATGTGAAGTAAAAACAGTCAATCTGAATGTTTTTAACTAGTAGCTATTTGAGACTATGTTAATAGCCTCCTTAGTGTGTGCAAATCATCATTTTACAGTCCTGGAAGAATACTGTCATCATCTAGGAAACAAATATAGATGAGTGACAAACAGATAATCAATAGATAAAAGGACAGTGAGATTGATCTACTTATGAGCAATTAAGGCATGAAGCCTACGGGTGACACTCCAGCATTAATATTCTTGACATTCTTCTATATTTCCCATTATGTAGCCAGACCTCAAAAACCACATCATTTTATCTGCTGATACAACCATCTCTAAAGTTTTAAAGCTTTTCTTTAAAACTTTGCCTGCTGCCTGGATGTCATGACCCATACATATAATCCCAGCACTCAAGAGGTTAAGGAAGAAGGATGCCTTGAGTGTGAAACTAGCCCGGGCTATATAGTGAGCTCTGGCCTACCCTGGACTACAGCGTGAGACTATGTCTCAATGAAAAGAAACGAAGACAAATAAACCAAGTATATTTGGTTTATAACTCAGAATATACTTGAAAAATACTAATGAAAGCACAGGAAAAAATGGACAGGGTAAACTAATCCTAGTAAGATCTAAGGCTCAGCACTCAAAAATGCATGTATTGGGCTAGGGAGATAGCACAGTTGGTAGAGTGTCTCCTAGCATGTACCAAGTCCTAGGTTTGATTCTCAACATGACAAAAACTAAGCGTGATGGCTCATGCCTATGATCCCTGAACTGGGGAGGTGGAGGCAATGGACCAGAAGTTGGGTTTATTGCAAGTTTAAGACCAGCCTGAGCTACAGAAGATCCCATCTCATTGATATATATGTATGGATGGATACTATCTCATATATACCATATATACTACCTTTTACATACATGTATACATTTACAAATTTAGGAATATTTTGTAGGATTGCATAACTAATATACATTTTGGTAAATTCTATTAAAATATTAATAAATAATGGAGAATAAAAAGACTCATTTTTTAAAAGGTCTATCACTGTAGTCTACAGTCTTCTAAGGTGGGCACATTTTGTTCCAATCACCATGTGATGAACTTAACTATATAACTCACATTCATATCCCCAGCTGCAAAGTCATATTCTCTACAGCTGCCCCATCACTGTCTTCATCAGTTAACACAGATCTGCATGGCTATCTAAATACAAAGCAAAGCATAGTGACAACTGGTAACACCTGGGAGAACTGAAGTTGTGGCTCTGAATCTAAGTAGTAGATTAGGATGAATAAAATGATCAGAAGAGATGGTATTACCAACAACAAGCTGATGGAAGGAAAGACTAAAGCAATCTATCAGTGATAATGTATTTGTTCGGAGAACAAATGTTATAGTAAATAATTTCTTCTTCAAAGAGGATTACATTGATGTATTGCCACCTAGGGAAGAAAGCGGGGCTCCTGGGAAGCCTTCCTTATGAAGAGCTTTGGTTTCTAAGCACCACAGCATGTCAAGCAAGGAATCAGCTTCTTAAATCAAATTGATCCAGCAGCAAGCCAATTTAAGCTCAGAACTGGCAAACAGTCTGCAGAAATCCTCTTCCAAAGGATACTGTCTTTGTTAAGAATATATTCAGTAAGCTAGCAGTCAGACCACAACCACAGCTAGATAAGCAAAGAGGAATTCTGTATAGGCCGGCTCACATGTGAGGGCCTGCTGTGTTCATGCTGTCCAGTGGTCACACTAATGCCATCTGACTGGTTCTATGTACTGAGTAGTACAGGGTAAGAAATGTGTCAATAAGGGTCCCTAAACCACACCTTCCGAGCGTAGATTGCTAGTGGTTACCCAATGATGAAAATAAATCTAGTCAACCTTCAGACTTTTCATAGTGGGGAGTAGAAGAAAAGGCCATGTCTCTGTATAGTAAGTTAAATACCACCTTCCTCAAAGTCTGTCAGTGCCCTAATCCCCAGAACTTCTAAATGTTGGTCTTTTTGAAAAAGGAGTATTTTCAGAGAGAATTAAGTTTGAAAATCTTGATCATCCAAAAGGGCCTTTAATCTAAGACATATGCTGAGAAGAAAAATACAGAGGAAGATTTCAGTTATGAAGAAGCTAGGGACAGGTAAAGATGGTTAGGCATGTAAAGAACTGGAGTCAGGCAGCAACAAGGCAAGAAATGCCTAAAACACATTTCTATGATTGGCAGGTAGATAATTAAAAGATAAGACAGCAGATAGAAGATGGATGCAGAGGGGCGGAGCCAAGATGGCGACTAGCACACACAGTTTCCGAGCTGTGGAAGAGATAAAGTTCTGAGTTGATGAGTGGAAGAACTTCTGAAGCCAGGGAAACAACGGAGAGACTTTCTAAACAACAGGGAACATCGCAGGAGGTGAAAACCTTGGTCTCAGGTCACCCAGGGACTTGTTTGGGGAAGGTGAGAAACGATCCTTTGATCTCTCTGCACTCCCCTCCCCCAGACCTCCCTCCTCCTCAGCACAGCGGACTCGCCTTTCTCAGCGCAGACCTAACTGCCTGGGGCCTGCAGCCACTGAGGTGGAGCCCCAAGCCCTTTATCGGCAAAGGCCAGCAGTACTGTGTCTCGGAGCCCCAGATTCACGCGTGGCGGCTGCACCATCCTCCCAGGGCCCGAGTCTGCTAGACGCCATACTAGCTCTGCAGGAGCGCCATCACTGACGGTACGGCCCGCCCAATCCCACAGTGACAGAGAATACGCTATATACTCACCAAAACCAGACAGAAACGCCATACAAGCTAGACACACCAGGCACTGAGCCTCCGAAGCTTCGAGAGCACAGTAAAGAGACCCCAGGACTTCCCAGAAAGCATCTGGACTAGCAACCCAGTCTCCAGTTACAGCGGGACTTTCTAACCTGGCGGCGGAGCAGCACTGAGCTGGCGGGGCACATCAGCCCTCCAGTTTAAGACTAACCAGGGCCAAACCAGAGAACAGAAAGGCTGATTACCCCGATTCCCACTGACGTGACCACCCTGAAATCTCCAGCTGCAGCAAGACCTCATAACCTGGCAGTGACAGCAGCACGGAACTGGCGGAGCACATCAAAGGAGCAGGGCCAAACCAGAGAGCAGACAGCCCAGATACGCCGATCTCTGCCAAGTGTCCTGCCTGTAAGTACAGCTAGTCCTCAGCTAGTCCTCTCAACTTCCTGAAGAATTCTCCAGACTCGAGAGAGAGACAGTAGCAGTCTGATCGGCAGAATCCAAAAACAAACAGGGAAGGTCTCAGATAAGCCAATGGCCAGGGGTAGGCGAAAGAACATTTCCAACATAAATCAGGACATCATGACTTCACCAGCAAACCCCAAAATCGATGGATACTCCAATTCATCAGAAGCACAGGAAAATGACCTTAAAGCCATGCTTGCTCAATTATTTGAGGCTCATAAGGAGGAAATGAACAAATCTTTCAAAGAGTTGGCCAGTCAATTGGAGGTAAAGAAAGAAGAAATAGACAAAACCCTTAAAGAAACACAGGCAAACATAGCCAAACAAATAGAGGCACAAGTAGAGAAAAAATTAGTGGCATACAAAAAGGAAATGAACAAAGAAATAGAGTCCATCGTAGAGAGACAGAAATCCAAATTCAAACACATGAAAGAAATGGTGCAAGGCATGAAAACAGAATTAGAATCAATAAAGAAAACACAAAATGAGAAAACTCTTGAGCTGGAGAACTTGGAGAAAAGATCAGGAACCACAAAAATAAGCATCACCAACAGAATACAAGAGATGGAAGAGAGAATCTCTGGAGCTGAAGACACACTTGCAGAAATTGATACTTCTCTCAAAGAAAAAGTAAAATCAGAAAAATTCCAATCACAAAATATCCAAGAAATCAAGGATGCTATGAAAAGACAAAAACTAAGAATAATAGGAATTGATGAAAAAGAAGACTCCAGGCTCCAAGGTCCAGAAAATATTTTCAAAAAAATCATAGAAGAAAATTTTCCCAACTTAAAGAAAGAGATGTCCATAAATATACAAGAGGCCTACAGAACACCAAATAGACTAGACCAGAAAAGAAACACATCACGTCACATCATAGTCAAAACACTAAATCTACAGAACAAAGAAAAGATATTAAAAGCAGCAAGGGAAAAAGGCCAAGTAAAATATGAAGGTAGACCTATCAGAATCACACCAGACTTCTCATCAGAAACTATGAAAGCCAGAAGGGCCTGGGCAAGCATCATGGAGACTCTAAGAGATCACAAATGTCAACCGAGACTACTATACCCTGCAAAGCTTTCAATCAACATAGATGGAGAAAACAAAATATTCCATGACAAAACTAAATTTACGCAATATCTATACAGCAAACCAACCCTACAGAAGATACTAGAAGGAAAACTCCAATCCAAAGAAAACGAATTCACCCAAGAAAACAGGGCATACAGATAATGTCCCAACAAAAATGAAAAGAAAACAAGCAATGAAACAAGGTAAGATCATCGACTCCATTACAAAAGGAACTAACATGCATTGGTCAATATTATCTATCAATATTAATGGACTCAACTCACCAATAAAAAGACACAGGCTAACAGAATGGTTACGGAAACAGGACCCAACATTCTGTTGCATCCAAGAAACACACCTATGCAACAAAGATAAACACTACCTCAGAGTAAAGGGCTGGAAAAATGTTTTTCAAGCAAATGGTTCCAGAAAACAAGCTGGAGTAGCCATCCTAATATCTAATAAAATAGACTTTCAACCCAAGTTAATCAAAAAAGATAAGGAGGGCCACTATATTCTCATCAAAGGAAAAATCCACCAAGAGGACATCACAATTTTGAATATCTATGCCCCAAATACAAGAGCACCTACATTCGTAAATGAAACAATATTAAAGCTTAAATCATACATTGATCCTAATACCTTAATAGTGGGAGACTTCAACACCCCACTCTCATCAAGGGACAGATCAACCAGACAGACACCAAATAGGGAAAT